>NC_089816.1:31772906-31880406 GCF_029633855.1 Hoplias malabaricus
CATTTTCCCATCACATTCCTCCCTTTTTATGATTTAAAAACATCAAGGCATGTGAACTTTTGATCATAATATTGCTAAAAGAAAATGCAAAACATAACATCAACCATAGACTAGCTAGACTCAGCTCCGGGACTCCGGAGGCAGCTGACAGGTAGACTTCCTGGTGAGGTGTTCCAGGCATGTCCAACAGGGAGGAGGCCCTGGGGAAGACCAAGAACACTCTGGAGAGACTACATGTCTCGACTGGCCTTGGAACGCCTCTGCATACCCCCGGAGGAGCTGGAAGCAGTGGCTGGGCAGAGGTAGGTCTGAATTTCTTTACTCGGACTGCTTCCCCTGCGACCCGGACCAGGATAAGTGGTGGATAATGGATGGATGGATGGATAAATGTTGATTACAACACAATTGGTCACCAATGCAAGATGGTTACTGACAGTGGAAGGACAAGTGGCCTGTGCTTACTCAAGGCAACATTAATCTCTGGAAAGCAGCCCTGTTCTCCTTGCACTACAATTTCAGTCTCCAATATCGATACAAAATACAATTCTTTGTATTTTTCTCTTCCTACTTATGTTTACTTCCTCCTCTGCATTAAACTAGCCCCAATTTTTTTATGTTATTGTACCTGTAGTTTATGGTATTAGTAAAAATTTAATAGAAATTAGAACCTTATTGTCTCAGAAACCACATGTATTAAAATGTTAAAAAAATTCTAAAATTAACTGAAGGTAAATGCTTAGTAATTTTGACACATTCCCTTTGGATAATTCTCTATGAAATGTTTATGAAGAGCAGTTACTGTTTTTGTTCATTCATTCATATGCAGCAACTACTTAATTATAACCAGAGTTACTATGGGTCCAGAGCCTATCTGGAATCATTTGATGCAGTTGAAAATTGTGATTTTGATATGTGAAATTAAAGGTCAAATTCAGGATTTTGTTTTAATGGACACCCCATTGCTATTTCTGATTTTGTTAGGCTGATCTGCCACTATGATATACAAGGTATCTAGGGCATACACATTTTAGGTGATGTTTCAAGGTTTTTTCCTATTGATCAGTACTTGGTTTACAGTTTATTTTTTAGTGGCGATTTGATGCTTGTGGTGTAGACATGCCTCAAAATGTAATGCTAGCCTGTGTTGCTTGTAGTTAGGGCACAGAGGCAAAGGTTTTTGGCACTTTTGCTTGTTGAGTTATATAGGCATTGAAAATATGGCAAAATCCATATCGAAAGTCAGTTTCATCATTGTGTTCACTTTTACCTCACATCTGTAACATAGTCAAATCCTTCCCACACCTTCTCCCTTTAACTCACTAATTTCCTCTAATTACTATCAGACAAATAGTTTTAAGAATTGTCCTGCCCTTGATGCCATCTGATCTTTCCCTTACTCTATTCTCTAAACTTGTATGTATAATGTATTACGGTCACTATTCGTGTGATCTGGTTAGATCAGCCTTTGTCAAAGTGTGGGTTGTGGCCCACTAGTGGGGTGTGTAGGTATTGCAGGTGGGGTGCAAGGAATCTGAAGAAATGAGCATTTTTTATTAATTTTTATTAAAGCTGCTCCAATCATCAGCTTCACTGGCCTCCTATTCACTCACCTGACATCAAGCTCTGCCTACATGCAAAGCAATAGGCTCACTACAGATGCATCTGCATGAACTAAGGTATGTGTCTATTAAATTATAAATAAATGAGGGCTGGTCGTGCTTGATTTCACACAGTAAAGCTGATTTATCAACTGCCGTGAAGGGTAAGCTTATTTATAAATCATATGAACATGTCATGAATCAGGTAATGTCAGTCAGATCTGTGCTTGTTTTATGCAACTTTGACAAACAAAAGTCAATGTGTCCTAACAACTGTCCCATATAATTTATACATTCAGCTAGATGTAAACACAGACAGTCAATTGTGCACAAACAACTTTTATAAACCCCTTATAAAACGACTGAATTAAATGAGATGCCCTGAAAGTCTCTATGCTTAGTGTGGGCTATTCATTTTTTTTTTTTTTTACATGGCCCTGTCCCCAAACGACTCTGGTACAGCTGACTCATTAAGCAAACGCCTTGAACACATCACTAACTGGATGGGACACAACTGCAGTTGAATAAAGATAAAACTGAGATGATACTATTTGAGAACAGCACTGAGAGACAAAGATCGGCTGTGTATCTGGAATCGAGAGCACTCAAATCTAAAGAACTTGGTGTATTAATGGACTCAGATCTGTTTTTGTAGTCTAGTAGATCAGCATTTTACCATCTTAAGAACATCAGTAAGATTAGATATTTTCTGATTAAATCAGATCTGGAGAAACTTGTCCATGACTTTATTTCTAGCAGGATTGATTACTGTAATGGTCTCTTAACTGGACTTCCAAAAAAGACCATTAAACAGCTACAGCGGATTCAGAAAGCAGCTGCCAGAGTTCTCACTCGGAGCAAAATAAGAGATCATAGATCTATTTTATAGAAATATCTGTATATCTAGTTATAGAATAGACTTTAAGGTGTTATTACTGATGTATAAATGTCTAAATGGGGTAGGACCAGCGTATTTATCAGATCTGCTACAGAGATATGAGCCGAGCAGAGCTCTCAGATCTTTAGGAACTAGTCAGTTAGTCCTGCCTCGGGTCAAAACTAAACATGGAGAAGCAGTGTTTAGCTACTATGCCGCTCATAAATGGAACCAGCTGACTGAGAATATTAGAAGAGCCCAGACTTTAGACACATTTAAATCAAGATTTTAAACATTCCTGTTTGAACAGGCTTACAGCTCAGTTTAAAATTCACTTTTATTCAGTAACAGCACTTTAGTTCTTTTCTTCAGCTCTTCAGCTCTTAGAAAAAGCCTTCCATAAAAGCTGAAGCTATTATTTTAGCAAAGACAAGAAAATCCTTAAAAACACCATTGATTTAAGGAAAATATTTGATAATATTTTGAAATATAGTGTATTTGGTGATGGTGTGGTGCCTCTCACTACAAGCCACTGTGGGGCAGTAGTGTAATACAAATGTACAAATATAGCCATTATACCTGTATGAGCTTTTACGTACATGCCATTAGGACTGTCACGCTGTAACTCGTAATATTAACATCCATGAATGTGTAAGGAGCTGTGTACTTAGAATGTGAGGAGCATTTTGGTAGGAACTTGTGAGGAGGAGCTTTTTTGAATTTTTTTTGGTAATAAATGGATCACTAAAATAGTACAACAGCACATGTATGAATATAATCTCAAACGGTTTCTCAACAGACAAACAGCTGCCAAGGTGACTATATTTAACTTATTTGACTATTTACAATAATATCACTGTTGTATTATCTTGTATTATATTTGTATTATATAATTGCTGTTTTTGAACATGCTTAATGGTCCTGAAGTTAATACTGAATCTTAATAATTTAACTGTGACTGCGGCTCGCAATACTCACCCCCCACCATTATTCAATTTCATTAGCTGTCTTAGAGCACTAGACATCCAGCCCAGATTCTCTGCTGCTGAACTGGAATAGTGACCTCTAGCCCTTCTCCTGCCTGTGGATTCAATCCCCTCACACCAGGGGCCATCTCTCCCATTATCTATGGCCTTATCAATAAAACGCAGGGGGTAGTATCAATTCCATAAGAGCTGGTCTGAGATCAGCCCTGAGTGAATCCCCAGTGGTTATTAGGTTGCAAGGAGGTAATCTGATTGCAGGCTAGGCCTCAATGGGAGCTCTGTTGCCTTATGTGTTTTCTCTTGTCCTTATACGTGGTGATAAAGCAGCTTTGATCTGAGATTGAACTGAGTCACCTGGAAACCCAGGCTGATTTCCTGTCTCGGTTTCAGATTAAAAACTCAGTGTGATTCTGATAGCTTCCTGTCGTTGCATGACAGCTTTTATATTAAATGGTTTAGAAGAATCTCATTGTCTATCATGGGAACAGGTTGTCATGCATATTAATAACACGCAGGTGCAAGTCCCACATTGTTTGCCCCCCTTGTTTGCGGGGGCCCTGGCCTTGAGGTAAGTGAAGCAAGCTTGAGGCTGGAGGGTCGCCGGTTCAATTCCAAGACCGCCAAGAGAAAGCTCATTCATAGCTGAAGTGCCCTTGAGCAAGGCACCTAACCCCCTAAACTGCTCCCTGGGCACCGAGGTGGTTGGCAGCCCCCTGCTCCGGTTGTGTGTGTTCACTGCCCCTAGTGTATGTGAAATATTGCTCACTAATGTGTGTTTGTGTGTTCACTAGCACAGGTAGATCAAATGCAGAGAAGAAATAGAAATCAATAAATGTGTGTGAAAATGTTGGTTGTGCAAAGTCACTGCAGTGTAGGGTTTTTGGTGTTACTCGATAATATTATCAATACCCACATATAGCATAAGCAAAGACAAAACTAAAACCACAAATTCTTGAGCTAACCTCAGCCTCTCCACAAGCTGGCCCACTCCAACCCAACCTTTCCTCCTCACGCCCCATGCTTAAATACCTTCTCCTCATTAATCCTACCTAGGTTATACAATATGTGAAGGGAGGGTTTACAAAAAACATGCAGCTGCTAGAGGAAGGAAAACATCACCCTACATCTCTTCAAAATGTCACCTAGCACAAAATACAGCAAAGTATTCATAATCTTTAACTAAGGAATTAACACATGCATAATGTAAATACAACAGTAATGTTAGTGATAACTTACATCCCTCCCTCTAAAACAGACTTCTTCAGACCCCCAGAATCTCCAATAAAGAGTCATTAAGAGCAGCGCTCGTGTTTCTAACTGGTCCCTAATAATAGATTGATGAGGACGTGGGAAAAGCCGACATCAGCGTGGGTGTAAGATCTAACAGCAATATTTTGAATGTCAGTATGGTTTAAATAGAGCGCGGGTACCTCACTAGCTACGTATAAACAGGCAGAAAAATGAATTATGAGAGCAAACGGCCACGCACCTAATGGACATTAGCTGTTAGTGACAGCACCATTCATATGGCATGACTAAAACTGGGTGAATATGGATCCAATGCACACTGTGTGAAATAAAGTGAGTACTAGTAGGTCTGAACACAGACATTGTTAAATAAAAAGACATTTATATGTGAATTGTGTGTTTATACTGTCTCAGCTCTCACTAGCATATGTCTAGGCTCATGGAGCTGTGAGCCAGTGAGAGAGGGGTTTCTTCACCCCTTTCACAAAGTGTTTCTTTCATTCTTTCTTTTATTCATCCCGGCTGCAGTCTTTACAACCACAGAATATTCCACTACAATTGTTTGCGGACACAAGTGCAATAACACAGACTTTTATTAACACAACAAGAAACCAACAGAGGAAACTAAATGGAGCTAACTAGACAGGGTATACTTGAATGCAAAGAATTCAACAAAGGAAGACCTGGACAGAGAGAGACCTGAACAGAGAGGGCTAAACAGAGAGACTCAGACAGATAATGTTCAGACAGGAAGACCTAGTGGACAGGGAGAGATAAACAGACTAAGCCTAGACAGAGGGAGAAACAGACCAACCAAACAGGCAAAGCAAGGGAAAGGGAAACAGGCGAGAGAGAGGTACAAACAGACTAGAAGGGGCTCAAACAGATATGAGAGCGAGAGTGAGAGACTTGACTAGAAGGGTAGTGGCTTGAAGGGGAAGAGAAATGTCCAACAAAGGCATTAACACAAGGGAAATTAAATACAAACCACAGACAAGGAACACCTGGGACAGATAACTAGAGGGCAGGAGTACAAAGGAGGCACAACGAGAGGGTGGAGCTAAGGTCGGACTAGGGCTGAGACAGGAACAATAACAAACAGAGCCATGTGCCAGAGCACATGGTGGGAAAAACAAAAAGAGGACAGGGCCAGGGCAAGACACTCTAATATTTGCCCCCCCCCCCCCTACACAGGATTAGTTCTAAGCAAACCTCGGCTCTTTTACACTACCGAAGCATCTATCTATCTCCCTTTGCTGCCTGTACAGGGTAATAAGTAGCTACTGACCACTTTTCATATGTTTCCATAAGGGTGGAAAACCCTGTCAATGGCAAATACATTTTTTCATGTTTTTTTTGTTTTGTTTTTTTTTATAAACAAAATGTTTTTTTAAAAGCATGTTAAGGAAAAGGGCGGCACGGTGGCGCAGCAGTTAGTGTCGCAGTCACACAGCTCCAGGAACCTGGAGGTTGTGGGTTCGATTCCCGCTCCGGGTGACTGTCTGTTGGTGTCTGTTGAGTTGGTGTGTTCTCCCCGTGTCCGTGTGGGTTTCCTCCGGGTGCTCTGGTTTCCTCCCACAGTCCAAAAACACACGTTGCAGGTGGATTGGCAACTCAAAAGTGTCCGTAGGTGTGAGTGAATGTGTGTGTGTCTGTGTTGCCCTGTGAAGGACTGGCGTCCCCTCCAGGGTGTATTCCTGGGTGGGACCCTAAAATTGGATAAGCGGTTACAGATAATGGATGGATGGATGGATGTTAAGGAAAACCTCTTTTGCTGAATTTACAACTAGTTATCTGAAACCGTTTGCAAGGAGTGAAAAAAAAGGATTGTATTATGTATTAAAATAAACAATGAAACAAAACTCCAGTTATCTTTTGCATATCATTGAACATTCATGATGAATGGACCAATAGGTTTCTCTGTGCACATTTTCTTGAATAAATATCTTCATTACATTAAAATTTAAGAGTGATATTCCCTCTCTGGTTACCATGATTTGTTTTGTTGTAATGGAGTTACACAATGTACGTGAAAATATTACTCCTAAAATGTTTCCAGTACCTAAAATTGCACCCATTATTGACACATCTATACACCAATCCACCATATCATTATGACCAACTTCTTTTTTCTACTCTTACAGTCCATTCTCATTTCTCCACTGACCATAAAGCATCAGCTAGTCCTAAAATTACATTGAAAATAGGGTAAAATGGGACAGGCAAATTATGCAGAGCAACAGATTAACTTCAGTCAGTAATTGTAGAGCAACAAAGTGGTCAGTGGAGCTGATAAAATAGTGTGTATATAGCAAGAGGATGATTGGGCTATACCTCAAGTGTGTACAACAAGGTTTATAGCTTGAGAACAGGTGGTACGATGCATGAATGTCTCATTCAATGTATGGAAAAAGGGTCACAAAGCATGGCTGAACACTAATTTGGACTATGTTGTCCAATGAACTTATATATCTGTCATTGCAGTGAAGTAAGACAAAGTTTAAAAGAAATACTTGATTAGTATCTATCCACAAAACCAGATCTGACGTTGCATGTTTATTATGGTGAAATTATTTGTTCATAATTTATGGACTAGGGCTGTGCCATATCATATTGCTCACAATAATATAATATTTTTAAAAATAATTTAAAACCTCTATATCATGATAATAGTGACTTCATTCATAAAAAGATATTTTAATGAATATAATTAGTACTAATTACTAAGTTGCAATTTTGTTTTTGAAAATAATAAAAGTTTTCTTCAGCGTTTTGTTCATAATGTCTAGAATATCGTTATCACCAAAACACCCTGAAATATTGTGATATTTTATGGCAATATTGCCAACACCTAATATGGACCACTTGTTATACATATAAAATGTGTCAAATTCACTTGAATATTCCTTGACCAAGGGTTTATAGTTTTAAGGCAATGCCAAAACCTAAAAAATAAGACCAAAGCTTTAAATAGGATAAAAACATTCATAATTGAAAAGTGATTAACATGAATGCTAGAAGTGAGCAATATTTCTGCCTGTGAAATGTAAATTGGATGGTTCTGCCACAGGGCTGATATAAGAGACATTCAATTATGTTTTTTCCCCCAAGTACACAAGTTGCGATATCTTAATGATGTGATATCTTTTTCCCCGACTCCCTTCTCTGAATAAGAGCAGGATTTTCAAACACAATGCAGCTGGGTTGCACTTAACTTAGTGAAAATTCACTAAATATCCAAATGTTTGTGGACACTCCTTTGAATTAGTTAATTTATCTTCTTTATGGTGCACCTCTTGTTCACAAGGATGTTTAATAACACAAGAAATGCTTGTCCAATAAAATATGAATTGAAATACATGCACATGAGCTTCTTGTCACCGTGCCTATAGCCAAGTGGCCTAGATGCATGTAGAAATGGGCAGTTCATCAGCCTGATTCAGGTTAAATTCAGGTATTTTTAGGTGCCTCCAATGCTGACATATGCATTAAGGTGTGCACACATTGAAAAATAAGGTTTGGCATTGGTTGAAAAATAAATCAATTTAATAAAAAAAAAACACATTTATTTTATTGCATTTTACAAAATGTGTTTTCCTGTTAATAGTGTTTGTAAATGCTTTAATTTAATGATTATGAAGAACAAAATCTGCATTAAAAATAATTGCCCATAAACTGAAATATTTTAGGACAAAATGTTTGACCAAATAGAACAATAAAAAAGCTTTCTCTATGCAAGATAATGGTTCCACTACCAGAACTATCCACATATTCCACAACAGAAAAAACACATTTCAGCAAAACAGCCTGTAACAAAGAGTGAGACAGGAAAATAATCAATGCTGGACTGACTTTTCCAACACGGAGAACAGTAAGTTCTGCTGAAAGACTCCAACTGGATGTTTTTTTTATCTGGTTATTCTACCAGAAGTGCTCTCCTGGGTCAGTGATTACTCTCTCTGCTGATGTGGGTTGATGGTGCGCTGGGGAAGACTGCTTTTGCTGCTCTAACTCCTTTCATCAGGTAAATTCCTGTTTCAGTTGCTTCTCCGTGGTGTCTGGAAGACTAGAAGACGAGATTTTTGAAATTCCTAATTAAATGCTGCTACAATGTGTTTTAACCTATGATCCTGAACTTCAGAATTGTATTCGGATGTTCCATTTCACACTAAAAAGTGCTCTGATTTAAACTTGTACATTTGCTCTGTGTTGTTAATTTATCAGCCATGTTTACATTGCTTTGTATTCCATGTGCGTTAAAAACAAGGCTGGAGTAATATGTTACTATTTAAAGGAAAACTACACTCACGCTGTGTTGTTTCTTTTCCATTCAGGGTGTTTACATAGCACTTGATTTACTTTTATTACTGGTATTTTATTTATTACTGGTGGTATTTTCCTTCATCAGTGTTAAAATATAAGGTTCCTTGGCACCATTTAATTTTGAACTGGAAATTCAAACAAGACGCCAAGTACTGCAAAAATGGAGAACTGCTTGTCTCGACATGACTCACACAGTGGCATTTTTTTCAAAATGCTCCAGACCTGTAGGAGCCTACTTTTCTACCCTTTCTACCCATACTGTTTAGATATTAATTACGAAGTCTACTGTAAAATTTAAAATGTGTTTTGATTGATACATCAAATTAGTTCAGAGTTTATCAAAGTTTGTATGACTTTTTCTAGATATTTAATGTAGTCTTTTTATGTATTTACGTGCACAATATTTGTTTCTCTTAGTTTAAGTAGCTCAGAATACAATAAACCTCAAAATATCCACTCTCTAGATTACTTATTGTTTATTCAGGGGAACACTAACATCATTCTCAATATTAAAATGCCAAAATGATCTGTATAGTGACCCAATATTGCAGCATCCTAACTCCTAATCAGACATATTAATCCCCAACCCACATCACCTTAGGGGCTCCTTACCATAGTGAATACTATGATGTGTGTGAATGGCAACGAACCATAAAATGGTGGAGGTTTACGGCTGGCTGCTGGAGGTTAAATGCTTGCCTTACAGCCAGGCCTTCTGTTGCCACACCTCCAGAGACACATAAGAGACATTTTAATTACAGACTTAATACTACCACTCCTGAGGAAGTGTGTGTATGTGATTGTGGTAAGCTATTACATTCCCTGATGACTCTCTCTCCCATTTCTTTTTAAGTCTTACTCACTCCTTTTTTCATCATTTTCTTTTTCACACTGCCGCTCCTTTCCCACTCCAAGTCTTTCTTACAGCATGAATTCATGTGAATTCTTTGGAAAATTATCTGTTCTACTTACACACAGGCTCACCATGACATTACCTGGACTTGGGGGCTGCTAGGGAAATGTGTCTGTAACGTCTGGTTCAGACACTTGATTTTACACATACAACCACTCCGGGTAAAGTTCCGGAAATCTTCTGGGTTACTGTGCATGTCTGAAAGGGGTTATACTTTTTCTTTCCATCCTCCCCTTTTCCCTCCTACTGTTTTTTTTTTTATTTATTTATTTTTTTTACATATATTTCTTTCTCATTTGTTTACTGTATTTCATTTTTCTCTTTCTCTTGTCTCTCCTGTTTCCTCTAGTGGTGGACCAAGTACACAAGCCATGTACTTGAGTAAAAAAAAGCTGCTCAAGGTAAAATATTACTCCAGTAAAAATGGATGTCCTCGTTGTAGATCTTTACTTAGGTAAAAATATAAATGTATTTACCTTCAAATATACTTAAGTATCAAAATTAAAAGTTCCACACTCTTAGAATTAATGTGTCATTTTTTTCTACACATTTGCTGTGTAATGAATTTAACACCTGCACGTGTCATATAAATTCAAGATTATCCTATGTGTGTCACTATCTGAAAAAATAATTTAAATATTTTTATAATTTATATTTAACAAAACCTGCATGTGTTGTATAAAGATGGGCAATGTTAACCTGAAATATAAGTTATTCACTCTCAAAGAGAAAAACATATTTTGGCCGTTGAGTCTCTTTTTCATCTGTAAGTTCTTTTAATTCTATGAGCATGAGACATTTAAAAATAATAATTTTAAGTGATTTTAAATAGCAAGTAGCAAATGCTGGTTGGGAAGGTGTTAGCTCACTACCAAAGCTAAGTTTTAGCCAACCAAAAGAGAGTTTCATTGGCTAAGTTAATATTAGCTATTAAGCACCGTATTTACTGTTAGTTCATAAACTCTTTGTCCCTTTCATTCATAATTATCAAAACATTTGGTGTAAGACTTTGCTAACATGATTACTAACATTTCTATCTAATTTAAGTTAACTCTTGCTAACATTAGTTGACAAAGATGGCGCCAATATAGGAAGGCAATGGCTGAAAACCAGCGTTTGAAGAATTTCTTTTCTACAAGTAAGGCAAAATATAGTTAGCTAAGGCAAAGTGAAGTGCCAGGACTAACGTTATAGCTATAGAACGTTATACAATGGAACCTCTACCTACGAACTTGATCCGTTCCGTGACCCGGTTCGTAAGTGGAAAAGTTCGTTTCTTGAGTCACCCTTTTTGCACTGATATATGTTTACGAAATTCTCAAATTAGTAAAAAAAAATGCACATGTAGCATTACTAAAAATAAAAAAGAAATAAAAAAGTTTTAAGTGGTAAAATATCGCTACCTTGAAGATGTGACGATTGGCTGGAGGAGTAACACAGGCACTGGCTGTATGACGGGAGGTGGGGGGTGGGGGGAATAACGGAGAGTAGGCGGGTGAATGTGGGGAGACAAAGTGTAGATACGGCTTAACTTAGCACGAATTTCGATGTCTGCTATTTACACTAATGCTAAATTGCTAAAGCTACAATTTGCTAATTTTAAAAGCTCACTCAAGTCTGGGTGTGCTGGGAGACTCGCCTATTGGGGTCAGTTGCCATTTCCAGCCGCCGGCTCAGCGGAGGCTCGGGTTTGTTTCTAGCGTCATGGTTCATTGGTGGAGGCAAAAAATATTCAAATGCCTGGTTCGTATCTTGGAAACTTCGTTAGTATAGGTGTTCGTTCGTAGAGGTTCCACTGTATATCTGAAATTGTCTTATTGCCAGCTTCTTGTTCAAATGTTTGCATTCCTCTTTAAATTGTGCAGAATTTTCATTCTGGTGCTCTTGCCTTATTAAAGGTGGAACAGGAAATTTAGAACAAAAAGCTGGCTAGCACTTAGCGGACAGTGGTAGATAAGTCTAATGTAATACACGTCTCCAGTAAGTAAAGCTCTATGCCACATTCTAGTGCCTAAAGTGGTATAACTGCTGCATTAAGGTGAAAATTGAACAGGAAAAATTGAACAAGACGCTTGCGAGTAGTGTTTCTTTCTAGCTCATAGCTGACGGTGGTAGAGAACCCTAGTATGAAATACTGCTCCAGTTATTACACAGACAGACTCTGTTTACCATATTCTGATGTCTTATGTGTTTTTATATAAAAAAATTAAATTAAATTAAAAAACGCTGTACCATTAAAGTGGATAGGGAAACTTCAGGCAAAAACAGGCAAATAGACGTTGGCTACAAGCTGACGCAGGTTACATCATTCTATTGGAAATATTTTATTTAACTTTACGTTGAGACCAGGCGGAAACAATTTGTGGTGAAACAGGATTTGATGGAAGCGCTGAAGAGCCGATGTTGGTCCGCGGTGGTGGGGAATCCGCGGCATGTCCAGTGCCCGGCAGTTTAGGTCTGTACGGGGCAAGATGGTCGCGGTGGACGACCAGTCACCGTCTGCCCCAACGGATCCTGTATACCACCTCCCCCAGTCTCGACAGAACAGTACAGGGCCACACCCACTCAGACTGTAGCTTTTGGCAGAGTCCCTTCTTGCGCCGTGGGTTAAAAAGCCACATTTCCCTCCCCCCACAGCCCGCAGCAATTTGAGACATATGCTCGTTTTTGTTTAGCGCTGGCCTCCGCTTGACTTTCCCTGGTCAATTTGTGGACCCCATGCCGCGTAGAGAGTAAGTCAACTATGAATTTCAGACCAGGTTCGCAACCCCCACCCTCGTTTGGCGGTGCGCCAAAAACCAAGTCCAAAGGTGTGCGTAGTTCACGGCCGAACATTAATAGAGTTGGCGTACAACCCATGGTCTACTGAACCGCTGAACGACATAAAATACGGCCGACAGTTTCGTATCCCAATCCCGCTGGTGCCTACTCGTGACTATTGCAAGTTGCGTAGCTACGGTTTGATTGAACTGCTCCACCAGGATGAACCGTCACACTGAGGATGAAGTGGGATGGTTCTGGTTTTGCGCACACCCAGAATCCGGCAAACCTCGCTCATAACATCCGATTCGAAGTTCCATCATTGATCATTGTGCAGCCCTTCAGGGATCCTGAACTGATGTAACGTGCTGTTTTGTGTTCTGTTTTGTATTGTTTCTGTTCTGTGCTCCCCTTGTCATGTGACTGTTCCCCCTGTCCTGTCTGCTTCCTGCTTGTTCACTGGTCATGTGATACCCTTCCCTTGTGTTTCTAGTGTCATATGTCTTAATTAGTATCCAGGTGTTTCTTGTTCATGTTGTCTTTATATAGTCCTTGTCAGCGTTTCTTGTTTTTGGGTCATTGTATGTATGTTTGCTTGATGTTCCTTAGCCTTGTTCTGTGTTTAGCATTTTTCTATGTTTAGCCTTGTTCTATGTTTAATTCTGTGTTTTGTCTTGCTCTGGGTTTAGTCTTGCTTTGTGTTTAGCCTTCTTGTTTAGCTCTTGTGTTTTATGTTTAGATTCCGTGTTTAGCATTTAGCTATGTTTAGCATTTAGCTGTGTTTAGTGTTTAGCATTGAGCCTTGTTTGGTGTTTAGCTCTGTTTATAGTTTAGCCTAGTGTTTTGTGTTTAGCTCCTTAGCCTCTGTATTTAGCCCTTTTGTTTAGTTCCTTAGCTTCTGTGTTTTTCCCTTTAGCGTCCCTTTGTCTAATTTCCTTTAAGTTATTGTAATAAAACCTCCTGCACTTACCTCCTTCCCTTCTACACACCCCAATTTATTACAACCGACAAAAGACTTCATTCACCAGTTTATCGGCCATAGTGATAGCACTTTGGTCAGGCACCACGTACTGGGACTGAGGGCCACTACGCAAGCCCAGTCAGGCACCGATGCCAAGTCCAATGCCCGAATTGCCCACCCGACCTCTGGATCCGCCCTTTGTGCTACGAGAAATAGCTCAATCAGCACACTAGTAACAATGTTCGGTTCAGACACAGCCTGTGCAATTGTTGCACAATGCCCAGTTTCAGCAGAACTTGCCTCGGCATGCAAACAATACTTACACCCAGAATGCACGCACGGTCTGCGTGACAGTGCGTCCGCATTGCCATGACAATGCCCCGGACGGTGTTTGATTTGAAAATCGTATTCCTGTAGCCTTGTAATCCACCTCGTGAGCTGACCCTCAGGTTCACGAAATCGCATCAGCCATTGCAATGACACGTGGTCCGAGCGCAGCAAAAATGGCACACTAATTCTCTATGTGTACCCAGTAATTACGCTCAGCTTTGTCCAAGCGTCTGCTGAAATACGAGATGTCGCGCTCAGCTCCGTTCTGAACCTGCAACAACACCGCCCTCGTACTAAATGGAAGTCTGGGAATTGCCATAATTCGGAGCCGATTGTGAACACAGTTTTTTCCTTGTCGGATTCCGCCAAAGGAACTTGCCAGTACCCACTGCACAGGTCCAACGAGCTAAATCAAACCGAACCAGACAACTGTTCTAATGAATCATCAATATGCGGCAATGGGTACGAGTCCAGTTTCGTCAATGCGCTAAGCCTTCTGTAATCCATGCAAAAACGCCAAGTTCCATCCTTCTTCCTCACAAGAACAATGGGTGAAGCCCATGGACTATTAGAAGGTTCGATCATGCCCACCTCCGCCATCTCGCGTATTTGTTGCAGCGCGCTTTGAAAATGGTAACTGGTGCGGCCATAGGTGAACTGGTGCAGCGTCGCCTGTGACAATTTTGTGTTCCGTCAACCCATCCTAGTGCAGTCCCACTCCGAAATAGCGAAAAACACCCCTAAAATGCTCCAGCAGGTCCCAAACTTATTCCCCCTCTCATGCCCACGTCATGTTAGATTTATCGACCCTTTTTGTACCATGCGCTGGACCCCCGAAAACTCAACTGTACGCCCATTAAGCATCAAGGTCCCTGCTCGCAATCTATAATGGCCCCAGTGTTTTTTAGAAAGTCGAGCCCCAATATGCACTGATCCCTGCATAGGGTTGAAGAAGTTTGAAATTCAGCCCTAGTGGTTTGTAGTGTAATTGCAGAGCGACAGAGATGCCAAGCCACAAGTATAAACTTTCAAAACGGCATAGGACACTTATGGTGCTTTTCCACCGAATGGATCCTGCTCTACATGACACTGCTCGGCTCGGTATGCATAAATAGGGCTCCCTGCAAAATGGAGCTGGTGATGTCGCAAAACCCCGTCCCTAACAAGAATCTCTGGCTTTGAAAACCACAACAGTGGCAGTAAAGTTAGGCACTGTTTACTCACCGTGTATTCACATATTTTATTTTCTTGGACTAAACAAGGCTCCGCACGTGGGTCCAGAGCCTACCTGGAATCATTGGGCGCAAGGCGGGAATACACCCTGGAGGGGGCGCCAGTCCTTCACAGGGCAACACAGACACACACACATTCACCCACCAATGTGTGTTTTTGGACTGTGGGAGGAAACCGGAGCACCCGGAGGAAACCCACGCAGACACAGGGAGAACACACCACACTCCTCACAGACAGTCACCCGGAGCGGGAATCGAACCCACAACCTCCAGGTCCCTGGAGCTGTGTGACTGCGACACTACCTGCTGCGCCACCGTGCTGCTGTACTGATTTTTGTGTTTTGGAATATTTTCCTGGTTTTGACCTTGCTTCATTATTATGTTTAATAAACCTTCAACAGATTCTCACCCACTGTGGGTGATTTGTGACTTCTACAGATCCATAAAAAGTGATTATTTATAGTCTCAAATTCGCACAACATTGGATTAAAGCAAAGTATGTCTTGGTATTATTGATTTTAGATGAAGAAACATTTTCACTTGTTTTAGCACGGCGACTGTGTTGTTCGTCTCCTAGCAACAGAGCCACTCTGTGTCACGTTAAGAGCTTGGTGAAGCAGGTAAATTTATTCAGACCTGTTACGATTTTATCCACAACAGGGACGTTTCTACATTAGGGGTCAGTGGGGACCCACCAAATGTCGCTGTGAAGCTGTGAGTGACATAATCAATAATTCTGTTTATATATACAGTGAAACCTTGACTTATGAGTGAATCAAATTATGAATTTTACAAGATACGAGCCATCACTCTGTCATATTTTTTGCTTTAAGATGCGAGCCAAGATCTGAGTTATGAGCGAGCGAGCTTACACCACCCACCACTCCAGCGAGTGTTCAGTCCACTTGGTTATCTTGCAGTGCAAGCATCTCTGTCATATCGCTGTTTTTTGCAGCATTGTAGCATTAAGTGTGTAGTAAGTAAGTTAAGTGATAGGTCACGAAAAGAAACTGCCCCAACTTCCTCCGCCAATCTCCCCCACCACCTCCAATGTTTTTCGACTGATCTTCAAGGTAAATGCACTTAATAGAACCAGTTAATTTCTTTACATTCTCTTGTATTACGTATCATTATTTTTATACATCATTTGCTATTTATAAATTATTCTTTCTTATTTAAAAACATTTTATTTATTTATTTGGGGGGGGGGGGGGGGGGGGGGGGGGCTTAAACAGATTAATAACATTCCAATTAATTTTAATGGGGAAGTTTAATTTGATTTACAAGCAAATTGAGTTATGAGCTCAGTCACAAAACAAATTTAACTCATAAGTCAAGCTATTATTCTTTATATAATTTCAGTCGTTCATTATCTGTAACCACCAAAAGCACACATTATTAGATTGGCGACCCAATTGACCATAGGTGTGAGTGTGTTTCACCCTGTGAAAGACTGGTGCCCCCTCCAGGCTGTGTTCCTGCCTTGCGCCAAGTGATTCTGGGTAGGCTCCGGACTCACTGTGACCCTGTATAGACAAAGCGGTTAAGGATAACGAATGAATGAATGAATTATCTTTAACCGCTTATCCAGTTCATAGTTGCGTTGTGTCCAAAGCCTACCCAGAATGATTGGGCACAAGGCAGGAACACAGCCTGTAGGGGGCGCCAGTTCTTCACAGGGCAACACACACTTTCACTCAGACAGTCACACCTATGGGCACTTCTGAGTCGCCAATCCACCAACCAACGTGTGTTTTTGGACTGTGGGAGTAAACCGGAGCACCCGGAGGAAACCCGCATGGACACAGGGAGAACACACCAAACTCCTCACAGACAGTCACCCGGAGTGGGACTTGAACCCACAAACTCCAGGTCCCTGAGATGCTACCTGCTGTGCCACCGTGCCGCCTTATATATATTTAGTTGACACATCAAAATGGCCAAAGACATTCAAAATATCTACTTGTACTTGTTATGTAAAGGCCAGTACTTCTGTTGCAGTCTTCGTTTAGTGAGCAAAGAGGCAGGCCTGTCAGCATATGTTTAACCAAATGAGCAGTTGAAAACACTGTGTGCATGCTCAACATGCTTTGTATAAAAAGCCATGGGGCACAATTTTGCAGGCTGCATTCTGAGAGCAGCCAATAAAAAAGAAAATATTTGCATATGTGAAGAGGTTAAGTGAATGTCATTTACGTCGCCCTATACGCTCTCTACGCACACTTCGTAGGGCCCTGCAAATTAACAAAGGCCCCCTTATCTCACCCTCGCATCAAGTTAGGGAGAGTTAGTGTATCAGAAGATAATAATCTATCCTTCAGGATATGAAAAGAGGAAAAAACCTCCACGTCACTGAGCTGCTGGAACAGTAGTCAGTTAAAAATGTGACAGTTCTTCTTGAGGTGGGATTGCTAATAAATAATAGTCTACGAACATAGCCGTGCAGCTGCTCTCCACAGCCTTAAAAGCCTTGCAGCGCCACAGTATCATGAACCAAACATTGAAGCAGAACATATAATTATGTTTTTATACTGTCTAGTACTGCTTGGACAGGCTCTGCTTTTAGTCGTTATTAAAAAGGCTATATAACAAATCACATCACTTAACATATATCCCTATTGTCTGCTAACCCCTACTGTAAATCTTGTGTGTCCTTCTGCAAATGTGTACTGGGACAAGTTTTTCAATGCAAGGGACACCACTGATTCACAAATAAACCAGAAGAGACGGCAGATTTTCATAATATACTGGAGTAAAAAGTAAGATATTTAACTTTTGAAATGTAGTGGAGTTAAAGTAAAATGTCACCCAAAATGAAAATACTTAAGTAAAGTAGAGATACATGATAAAAGTACTTAAGTAGAGTAATGAATTACATTTACTTTGTTACTGTCCACCATTGGTTTCTTCTCATCTTATCTTACTCTCTCTCTTGCTCTCCATCTGTTCTCTTTCTCTTTCTCAAACACCTACAAATCCACTCACTGTGTAAACCTTGATATGGAACACTGAGCTAAATGATATACTTTATTCTCTCTCTCTCCCTGTCCCTCTCTTACCCTTTCACCCACTCGTGGTGTTTGAGCTGCAGTAGAGGAGGCAGGAATGCTGACAGCAGAGGCTCTCTGATGTGATTAATTAATTTTTTTTTTCTTGTCAACCACAATACATGGATATTTTATTTACTAAAAATCTTACATATTACATTCAACATTCTACATATTGCCCCCTGTAATTTTGCCTGAGCTAAGGAATATGGATATTCCTTATAAAATGACATGGTTTGTTTATCTTCTAAGTAACAATATACAATTTCACTCTTCAGAAGAAACTATTTATTACAAAATAATGTGGCTTCACTTCTATGACACAGCTTGTTGTGAAGATCAGAGCAATTAACTTTATATGGACAGTGTGTGAGGAGTGCCCCCCAGAGGCCGGCTGGGAAAAATTGCATTGACCTCACTGGAAATTTCCGGTTTGTTTGGTTATGTGAGAGACTGCATTAAAGACATTTGGGCTGCTAGTTCACTAGTTCTCAAGTTTATTGGTGATTCTCTTTGGTGTGTGTGAATGTGTGCATCCAAAGAGTTGTGACTATACAGGTGCTGGTCATAAAATTAGAATATTTTTATAGAAAACGTTTATTTATTTCAGTAATTCCATTTAAAAAGTGAAACTTGTTTATTATGCTCATTCATTACACACTGACTGATATATTACAAGTGTTTATTTCTTTTAATTTGATGATTATAACTGACAACTAATGAAAACCCCAAATTCAGTAAATTAGAAAATCTGAGAAAATTAGAATATTGCGAAAAGGTTCAATATTGAAAACCACACTCTAATCAGCTAATTAACTCAAAACACTTGTAAATGACTTTAAATGGTCTCTCAATGAGTTCTGTGGGCTACACAATCACGGGGAACACTGCTGACTTGACATCCAAAAGATGACCACTGACACCTTACACAAGCAGGACAAGATACAAAAATTGCTAAAGAGACTGGATGTTCAGACCTCTGTGTCCAAGCACATTAATAGAGAGGCAAAGGGAAGGAAAATATGTGGTAGAAAAAAGTGTACAAGTAATAGGGATAACTGTGCCCTGGAGAGTATTGTGAAACAAAACCGATTCAAAAATGTGGGGGAGATTCTCAAAGACTGAACTACAGCTGGAGTCAGTGCTTCAAGAACCACGACACACAGACGTATGCAAGATATGGGTTTCAGGTGTTGCATTTCTTGTGTCAAGCCACTCTTGAACAAGAGACGGCGTCAGAAGAATCTTGCTTCCAAAAAGGGCTGGACTGCTGCTGAGTGGTCCAAAGTTATGTTCTCTGATGAAGGTAAATTTTGCATTTCCTTTGGAAATCAAGAATCAAGGTCCCAGAGTCTGGAGAACAACATTTGGTGATGTTTTTCACATATTGCAGTAACCAGATGGCTGATTTATGCATGTAGAATGTTTGTTAGGATACATAGATTTGAAGTTTAGCTGCTAATGCTAAGTTAATTATTAACATAGGCTATATAAGGATATATAACATTACTAGGTAATTTACTAACTCTGTTCTAGTACCTAATTGTTCTCAATTATGTTTACAATAATATTGTGTTAAGAGAAATATTTTTTGCTTGTTTCTAGAACCACACGTGTACACACCTGTTGAAGTAAATGTACACTGGATGGAATAAAATAAATAAAAAGATGGTGGAAGTTCTCTAACTTGTGCATTCTTACTGATTGCCCACTCAGCGAGCACATCTTTACACAATCAGCATATAAAATACTCCACTTCATTACACAACTAATGGAACAAATGCCTGTTAATGCTGTGGCAGATAAGTGTCTCTTTACTGGTAGTAAGTCGTATGACTGAGGCAGTAATGAATGCAGAGTGGAAGTACATGTAGAGCACATTTTAATAAATGTATCGTCCACTTCAGCATCCTGGTGGGTGGGTGTGTGAATGTGCCCATCAGAACAGCTTGAGAAATGCTTGTTGAGGCTATGAAAGCTCCTTCATTCTGTTGCCATACCTATGTTTTAGGAAGCTTTGTGCTTACTGATGCCATAACCTGATCATATGTCAAAAAGCAGATGAATCAATACATGAATTTACTCCACTACAACACTATTAATACAGACAGCATTTAAGGTGGCTTAAAAAGTGGCATTGATGATAAGCAATCATATCACTGCTATGGGAAGAACTTTTTTGGCCATATTCTGTAAGCCTGTCCCACCCAAATGAGTATATCTGTCCATATGTAGTTTTTAAATTATTATTATTTATTTATTTTTAAAGCCTTCCCTTTATTTAGAGCTGGCACTCACAACGCACAAATGCTGAGTTATTACTGTGTGAAAGAGGCATGGCGATTAGGCCACTTTACAGGAAAATAAGCCCAAACACATAAAACATTGCATGGACGTCGAACTAGACACAGTAGGACCAACGAATCAGCGCTAGTTACTGCGGCTTGACCCAGTGAAACCATTTGGCCCAGGGGGCCGGACTTTTGACCCCCCTGGTTTATGCCTTTGCCAATGGTCTGTACCTTTCCATCAGGGCACCTGTCTGGGCCTAGTGACAGACAAAATCATGCAGCCGCTCCTCCAGGCAGAAAATCATAGGGAACCACAGCTGTCTGCGGTAGGTGTGCTCCTCTCTTAAATCTTCTTTGCTTGTAGCACTCCAAGCACTCTTTTGGCTACACAGCCCTACTCTTCTGAGTTTCATGACATTTGTGCCAGTAAGGAACTGTCCACCTGTTTCAGGGCAGTATTAACCCTGAAGCAGCATTAACAGCTGAGAATGGGGCTCTGCAGTGTGAGGTTGGTGTCCATGAGATCTACTTCTCCTCGCTTTTGTAACTGATTCACCACTTTGCTCGACACTCCAGTGTCTGTGTCAAAGTTCTGGACTGCTGCCATTGCTACAGTAACATGCTGCCATATGCCAAAAATCCTCGGTCCACCACCACTGTGCCATCACTCCTGAAATGCTCATCTTAGGCCATGTAATGTAGAGCTGGTAACCAAAAACAGACAAGCGGTACTGCCACTTATCTGTTATTGCTTACAACAGAAACAAATGGAAAATGTCAGACATGATGTAAAATACAGAATGTAAATAAAAAATTCACAATCTGATTTCACATTCAATATTATGTAAACTATCACCACAAGTAATTATATTTAAACGCTTAATCGTAAAACTATGTATGTTTTTATCAGTCTGAATATTTTAAATGTATTGCTCTTTAAGACAGCAGATCAATGCACATTGTGAGTGATGTAATGTGTGGGGGGGGGGATTCTTGCAATGTGATGCATTGTGATTTACAATTGGCCTATGGCTAGCAGCAGTTTGTGCAACAGAACCAGTCAACAGTGATCAAAATATTACACAGGGCCCTGTGCTGTTTTCACATGCTAGCCCCTACTGCTTTATTAAGCAACAGAGCCCCTGGCTGCAGAGAGATGCACTAATTCCTTCTCAAGTGATGGCATGATAAGCCATAGCTGTGAAAGTAGTGGTTGTGTGGCAGTTTAATTAACACCTGAGCATTTCTGTCATTTCATATCAGTGACTTTTACTGAGTGTCAAAATTCCACTCAAATTTCCAGTCCCCAGTACATTCTAACACCTCGCAAGATGACATGTCATCAATCATGCTGATTACAGATATTTTTATGCTGTAATCTTTTCCATTAATTCTCTTCAAGGTCATTGACTTATTTAATATAAAAAAAATCCTGAACCTTTGTTTCAGACCATTTAAAGACATGAACAAAATTAAATGACCAGAGATTTTATATATATAGGGGTTGGACAATAAAACTGAAACACCTGATTTTAGACCACAATAATTTATTAGTATGTTGTAGGGCCTCCTTTTGCGGCCAATACAGCGTCAGTTCGTCTTGGGAATGACATACACAAGTCCTGCACAGTGGTCAGAGGGATTTGAAGCCATTCTTCTTGCAGGATAGTGGCCAGGTCTCTACGTGATGCTGGTGGAGGAAAACGTTTCTTGACTCGCTCCTCCAAAACACCCCAAAGTGTCTCAATAATATTTAGATCTGGTGACTGTGCAGGCCATGGGAGATGTTCAACTTCACTTTCATGTTCATCAAACCAATCTTTCACCAGTCTTGCTGTGTGTATTGGTGCATTGTCATCCTGATACATGGCACCGCCTTCAGGATACAATGTTTGAACCATTGGATGCACATAGTCCTCCAGAATGGTTCGGTAGTCCTTGGCAGTGACGCGCCCATCTAGCACAAGTATTGGGCCAAGGGAATGCTGTGATATGGCAGCCCAAAACATCACTTAACCACCCCCATGCTTCACTCTGGGCATGCAACAGTCTGGGTGGTACGCTTCTTTGGGGCTTCTCCACACCGTAACTCTCCCGGATGTGGGGAAAACAGTAAAGGTGGACTCATCAGAGAACAATACATGTTTCACGTTGTCCACAGCCCAAGATTTGCGCTCCTTGCACCATTGAAACCGACGTTTGGCATTGGCATGAGTGACCAAAGGTTTGGCTATAGCAGCCCGGCCGTGTGTATCGACCCTGTGGAGCTCCCGACGGACAGTTCTGGTGGAAACAGGAGAGTTGAGGTGCACATTTAATTCTGCTGTGATTTGGGCAACCATGGTTTTATGTTTTTTGGATACAATCCGGGTCAGCACCCGAACATCCCTTTCAGACAGCTTCCTCTTGCGTCCACAGTTAATCCTGTCGGATGTCTTTTGTCCTTCTTGGTGGTATGCTGACATTACCCTGGATACCGTGGCTCTTAATACATCACAAAGACTTGCTGTCTTGGTCAAAGATGCGCCAGCAAGACGTGCACCAACAATTTGTCCTCTTTTGAACTCTGGTATGTCACCCATAATGTTGGGTGCATTGCAATATTTTGATCAAAACTGTGCTCTTACCCTCTGCTAATTGAACCTTCAAACTCTGCTCTTACTGGTGCAATGTGCAATAAATGAAGTTTGGCCACCAGGCTGGTCCAATTTAGAATTTAGCCATGAAACCTCCCACACTAAAATGACAGGTGTTCCAACCCCTGTATATATATATATATATTTTATTTATTTATTTTTTCTGTTGTTGGGTGAAGCATCCACATACCTACTTATTAAGGACAGTGGACATTCATAGTCATAGCCAAGTATGACATTCAGATACTGGAATACATAATGAATGGATTTGTAGAGGTGGCAGGAGTGCATAAGTATTGGCAGAATTCTGCCTCCAAAAGCTTGGAATCAATTTTTGGTTTAGCTGCAGATGTCAACAACTCCACCATCACAGTCTCCCCCACATTCAGTGAAACTCACCATCTGGGAAAATGCTTTTATAGATCTTTTACTGTTTACTGGGAGATTTTTTCCCTTTCTGAAGAAGGTTTCTTTTATAGTTGGTTTCTCTATTTTTGCTGTACATTCAAATATGATTTAACAGAAAATCTATAATCTTATATGTGTTTTCTGTTGTATATACTTTCACCGTGTGCAGGAAACTTATTCATCACAAAAACATTTCTTCTGATGATTTAGACTAGATGTCTGTACATTGCTGTGAGGATTTCATTGCCTTAAAACACAAGATCTTTTGAGAGGTCATGTCCTGATAGTGGATGATCAAACTAGTATTGAAGACTGCCTCATCACTCCAGAGACCACAGGCCCACTACTCATTAACCCAGTAACTAGGGAGCATTTTACCCCTGTAGCTGACATTTTGAATTGAGCGTGGATCTACAGCAATATGCAGCCACTCCAGAGCATCCTATTTTCATTTATTTCTTTTTGAAAATCCGAATCTTTGCTTATTTAGATGTAATGGTTTTCCAAACAGCTTTACATCAATCAATCAATCAGTCAAAAATATTTATATACTCCTATGAGCAAGCCAGGGGCAATAATGGCAAGAAGAATGTCCCTAGACTCGTGTGAGGGAATCTGTCCTCTGTTTGACAATAGAGAGCATAACAACAACAACAACAACAACAACAAAGGAACAGAACTAAAAGGGATAGAGATAATGACTTTTAGGTAATATGAAAGGAAAATGTTAGTGATGAAGGTGTGAGCGGGAGCAGGAGGTGGTCATTGACTCTGTGGGAAGGTAAAAGCTGGTGAAGGGTCCATTTGGGCACAGACAGCATCCTTTCATGGTTAAACATGTAGGTAGGTGATACAAGGCCAAGATCTTGTACAGGCTGCATAGAGATGGTGCTGGATCAGGACACCAGGGAGAACAGCAGGAACAGAAATGTATAGTATCAGTCAAATATTTGGACATCTTCTCATTGTTTTTTTATTTTTTTTTTTACATTGTAAATAAATTTGGAGACATTAAAACCATGAAGAAAATCATGGAATTATGTAGTAAACAAAAATTTGTTTAAACAAACCAGAATATGTTTTATAATTTAGATTCTTCAAAGTAGTCACCTTTTGCTTTGATGACAGCTTTGCACACTCTCGGCATTCTCTCAGCTTCCTGAGGTCATTATCTGGGATGATTTTTGTGAACAGCTGTGGCCTTGTCAAGAGTTTTATTTTGTAGAACTGCTCACCTTCTTAATATGTTTGAGAACATAACTTGGTGCAGAGGTAGGGCTGGTACACCGCTCTATACAGTTGCCAACCCTATTCCACATATAACTAATAAGAAAATGTGTCCAAACTTTTGACTGGTACTGTACATCTGCATATTTCAATCCATTAATAAAGGTTAGTCTTTTTTAAAGCAGAAAAACCATGTGTGAGACATGGGTCAAGTGTTACTTTTGCTTAATGATGCACTATAAACAAGTGCAGCACAGATTAAGATATCATGATTAGAATGTGTGAATAAACATATCATGTATCTTCATGTCAACAGAAGACATGAAGAATTTTTTTTTGCTTGTCTTGAGTACCTAATGCGATGTCACAGTATGCTCTCAATGTGCTCCTGCTGCCAACACATTAATTAGTGGCATGGTAAAGTCGAACAGATGGAGTTTTCTATACATCATTCTGTTTCTCATGACAACATAGTAAAATTTGAAAAACAACAACAGTTTTGACAGTGCCAGTGGGCACTGCGTGGGAATATCAGAAAGATGAATTACACTGAGTTGTGAGATTAATTATATCAGCATGTAGGCTGTACCTCAGCTGCTCAAAAGCTAACACTGCATGATCCTTGCTGTCCTGCTACAGAGACAAAAGTTTAGGAAATTTATTCTCTGCACCTTGTTTGTTTTAATGCACTCTGTTCCCTTGCAATGTGATTATTATAAAGTCATGGGACATCACTTCCTGTTTTTGGTTTGTTTAAATGTTGTTCATGGTGAATTCATACTTAAAACAAACTACACCAGAATTTGTTTAAAAAAGGACACAGACCCATCTGGTAGAGTCTGCCACTGCATTAAGAAATGCAATCTGAAGCTGTATTGTGCAAAGAGAATGTATACACAATTCTTTAAAACGGTTCTGCCAAGTTCTCTGGGCTCATGCTCAATGGTCTGAAAGACAGTGTAAACGTATTCTGTGGTCAGATCAATCCACATTTAAGCTTGTTTTTGGGAAAATGGACATCTGCATATTGGGATTTGTCTTTCATGAAGGTGAAGACTTTCCGGTCAATGGTTATTTCAGCAAGACAATGCCAGGCCTCATTTACATGCATCGGTGTGGCTTCACAGATCTGTCTTCTATATCAAACAGTTATAAATTGTAACACCAGAGTAAACATGCATATTCTAAATTTGTTTATATTTACAATAAAGTTGGTCTATGACAACTTTGGAAACAGGGTTGTATTATTGTAGATTTTGATTAGACTTGGAGAATGATTATACCTAATAACAATAATTATGTAATTGGTAACAAACATTTTCAACAGAATTTGTCCCAGAACATGGGACATGAATTACTGCATTAGCGCGGCGTGGCATGGAGGCAACCAGGTATTGCTACTTTTGGCAGTGTGGACAGGTGCCAAGTCCTGCTAGAAAATAAAATCTATATCTCCATTAGTGCTCTAAAATTTCATGGTAGACAGTTGAGCTGACTTTGGACTTGACATAACACAGTGGATCAACACCAGCAGATCACATGTCTCCCCAAACCATTACTGATTGTAGAAAGTTTGTACTAGACTCAAGCAGCTTGGATTGTGTGCCTCTACACTCTTCCTCCAAACTCTGGGACCTAGATTTCCAAATGAAATGCAAAGTTTACTTTCATCTGAAAACAAGACTTTGGACACTGAGCAACAGTCCAGTCCTTTCTCTTTGGCCCAAGTAAGACGTTTCTGGCGTTGTCTCTGGGTCATGATTGGCTCTTTAAGCACTAACTCCAGCAGCAGTCCACTCCTTGTGAATCTCTCCCAAATTTCTGAATGGCATTTTCTTGACAATCCTTTCAAGGTTGCAGTTATACCTATTGCTTGTGCACCTTTTCCTTCCACTCAACTTTCCATTATATGCTTGGATACAGCATGATGATTGCCTGGCAGATGACTGCCTTCTGGACATCTGTTAAGTCAGCAGTCTTTCCCATGATTGTGTAGCATACTGAACCAGATTAAGGGACCATTTGAAAGGCTTAGGAAACATTTGCAGGTTTTGTGTGTGTTATTCAAATTTTCTGAGATAATGACTTTTGGGTTATCATTGGCTTTAATTAGATGATATTCTAATTTATTAAGATGCAACTGTATCTATGAGCAACACTTGCTGTGAGGCAGAGGTATTTACATTTATGAATGTCTATTATTCATTCACTGATTCATTGTCTGTAACTGCTTATATAGTTCAGGGCGGTGGTGGGTCCGGAGCCTAGCCAGAATATCTGGATGCAAGGCAGGAACACAGATGAGTTGCCAATCCAACTACCAACGTGTGTTTTTGGATTGTGGGAGGAAACCAGGGCACCTAGAGGAAACCCACGTGGACATGGGGAGAACACATCAAACTCCTCTAAGATAGTCATCTGGAGTGGGGCTTGAGCTCACAACCACAGGACCCTGGAGCTGTGTGACGCACTGAATGTCCATTAGGCCGTGCAAAAAAAAAACTTAATTAAACTGGCTCTGAATCAAAGTGTAGGCTAATCAAATTTCTAGAAAGATGCTTGAGGATTTTGGAAAACGTAGTGCCTGTATATATATAATAAATCTAATATAATAAAATTATAATATAATCTTATATAAATATATAAGATAAAATTTACTTTTAACTATATTAAAAGTAGAGGCACGGGATCACTGATTCTGGGACCGAGCACTTAATCTAACTGCAGCACTGAACCTAATCTTTTTTCCTGAGATCGGCTCTAACTTAGAATTTAACCCCAAGCCTTACAATTTAAGGCCTAACCTTAACTTGACCCTAAAATCTAAATCTAAAACCTAAATTCTGACCCTAAAAACTAAGCCTAAAACCTAAACCCTGATCCTAAGGACTAAAACTAAGCCCTTAACCTAATCCTGAGCACTGACCCTAAAGATTCTATCCCCTATCTCAAACTAGAACCCTAAACTTAAAGTTAGTGACTTATGTTTATGTTTGAAAACCTTGAATTGTACATTTAATTGAACAAAAACCTTAATATTTAAGCCCAAAACTTAAAAATATCCGTCAATTTAAATTAAATACCATATCAGGAGCCCTAAATTTTATTATTAAATTGGACTCCATGCATACTGGGATATCTAACATGAATTGGGGAGTGGGGAGTTACGGGAGTGTGCTTGTGACTTGAACATGTGGTAGGCCCATGCATATTGGGGGACTAGATGTGCCTGGATTTCCTGGGCCCACCTGTACCCTGAAGGTCTGGGGGTCTATTTTGACCCTTGACCATATTAACCTAATCTGGCCAGCACCACCCATAACTTGGTTGCGGCTCCCTCTCAGGCTCTCTGCCTCACCATTCATTTATCCTAATAAAGGATACTTACATGTTCTTATCGATGAGAATGATGGATTTACGTACAGGGGATTGAAATAATCTGATTTATGTTAGTGTAATATTTTTCTCACTAAGGACATTTATTAAATCAGAGTAAAAAATTAGGAAGAGACTGTTGTGCTTGTGGACATAAGTAGCTGGTCTAAAAAGAATTAAACACCTTGATTTTAGTGGAGTACAGCCACATTTTTACTGGGGCACATTCTTCATTAAATTGGGTCTGATGATGCCCCTGATGCTCTCCCTAATCCCTCCATCTTGCTTTGCTTGGTTTTGGTGGAAACGCATGCCACATCATACTATTTAGGGTACTATTTAAGTACTGTGTAGTATCTGTTTCATGGTATGCAGATACTTTTATTGTAAGTGTTTCTACAAGTAAGTATTTCTTTTGTATTTTGCCTTTGGTCTTTAGTCAAACTTTAGAACTTTGAGGTCTAGCATTTAGCTTTTGGACTCTGTAGTTGTAACCCAACTCTCTGGCAGTGGCTGCTTTTTAACCCATGCCCCTACCTTGACTATTGTGTGGAAGTGCCACTGTGTCATTGTCACTACATCAGCCTAGTGCTGGACCTGCCATTCTAGGGCTGTGTGACAGGTCAGCAGTCAAGAGACATCCCGCCAATTGACAGTCTGAGGGAAGAGAACCTGGTGTGGTGTGATACACACTTGGAAGAGCCTTGACTCTGGCTGATTGGGATAGCTGTCTGTGGCACCTGTCAGTTCATTCCTCCTTCTCCTGTGATCCCTTCATCCTTTCAAACAGCATGTCACAGTCATTTAAGGTGCTTGTCACTCTGACATCTAGTAGACTTGGGATAGCTCCAAAATTCTTTGCCAACTTAGAGATCAACAAAGCAGACTTCCCTCTTTCCATTTCCGCTATTGTCTTTTTTTTTCTTTTTCAAGTTTGAAAGTAAATTTACATGTTTATATTTCAAAAAAGGAAAATTTTATTGTACATGTATTCCTTCCAAAGACTTCATGGCAGTCACAGCAGGCAAAAACAGGGGACTAAGCAGAGTTTTGCCTGTTTATGGCATTGTATTTGACTAAACCATACCCTGGATGGGGCGCCATTCCTTCACAGCGTCTCACACACACACACACACATTCACTCAAACCTATGGACACTTTTGAGTCACCAATCTACCTACCAATGTGTGTTTTTTGGACTGTGGGAGGAAACCAGAGCACCCCAGGGACATGGGGAGAACACACCAAACTCCTCACCGACAGTCACCCGGAGCAGGACTTGAACCCACAACTTCCAGGTCCCTGAAGCTGTGTGACTGCGACACTACCTGTTATGCCACATGCCGCCTGGTTCAATGAGCAAGGTTAGAGGATTTTTACACTTACAACCTATAAAATGGTACAGTCAATATGTATTGTCCTAGTCAGTATGTACTGCATAGGTCTGCTCAGACATTCATTCCACAGGAGAACAGGTTAATTGGAAAAAGGTGAGTGTCATGATTGGATACAAAGGAAGCATCCCCGAAAGGTTCAGTCATTCACAAGCAAGGATGGGGCGAGGTTCACCACTTTGTGAACTAGTGCATGAACAAATGCAACAGTTTAAGAATGTTTCTCAAAGTACAATTGCAAGGAATTTAGGGATTTCATCATCTACAGTCCATAATATCATCAAAAGATTCAGAGAATCTGGAGAAATCTCTGCAAGTAAGTGGCAAGGCCGAAAACCAACGCTGAATGCCCATGACCTCAGATTTCTCAGATTGCTTCCTTTGTGTATTCAATTGAATATATTTGCAAATCATCATATTCTCTTATTATTTATATTTTACACAGCATCCCAACTTCATTGGAATTGGGGTTGTAGTTAGATTGAATGAAGACGCCATCACTTCTGTAGTTGACTGTTGTTTTGTTTTTTTATACTGTTTATAACAATAGTCAGACTTACAATAACCTGAACTGTCATCACAATATTTGATAAGTCTGGGGTATGTGATAAGATATTATCACATCTTGACACACATCACAACTTTATTTACAACTGTGATCTCTGGCATTGGTGTAACCCGGGTAACAAAACGTGCAAACATAATGAACTCCCATTAATTTTTTTCCAAATAATAATGACCATCATAGAGGTACAGAAACACTGTCTTTGTATAAGGTTTGTCTTTGGTTTGGTACTTCTCTAATTTACCTGAATGACTGTCAGTGATTACAGTCAATAACGCTACCATCACCAGCCAATAACCTGGAGAATGATACACTTTCTGACAACAAATTATGTACATAAGATATGTATGAAGCTATGTTTGTGGATGGTGAGTCACATAAATTCAGTGTCCTGTGAAGCACATCACTGTTCTACCGGCTCCTAGACACCATGATATAACCATATGCAACATCACCATTTCTCACCAATTCTGTTTGTTCTGGCTCCTACATTAGTTTTATTTGTGTGCTGGCCCTTCAAGAGAGAAAAAGGGGAAGCGAGTGTTCAGACCATGTGGTGCAGAGACAGCAGAGCAGAGTGATTCACACTGCTGAAATGGCAAGGTGTTGGAATCTGTAGCTGTGTTTGAGTTCATAAAAGGCATTCCCTGTGAGTAGTGTAATAGAAACAATGTTAAATAAATAATATGCATTAGAAGTTGAATATGCTGTCGATTGGCCGACACTACCATCATATCTACAACGCTTTACCCATTGTGTATGTGATGTTTGGCTTGTGTTCGTTAACCCTTTATCCAGGGTAGTCATATTTTTACTGTACGCAACCTGTTTCTTACACAATCCAAGAATATCCTTATCTAAATTAGATTTAGTAACTCTGTACAAGTTCTTTACACAAGGCTTCAATACGTTCAACTTGTTTCTGAATAATATTGTCACGCCTGTGGTTTAACGCAGCCTGCCTACATTGTTTAGATTTTTGTGATCTCCTGTGACATCTGTCTCATCAATGTTATAAACTCGCCAGCATTGTCAGAACAGATCTGAACAGATAATGCCCCACCTGATGTTGTTGTTGTTCTTGACTGGATTTTATTTCATCCACAACAGCGTCTCTTGGTTCGATCAAGGCATAATTTAGTCCATCATTCAGCACAACACCAACAGTGTTGTCCTCCTTTACTGTAAAACTGTACAGTACTGTACTGTACTGAAAACTCCATGTTTTCATTAGCTCATCAGACCATCCAGTGACGTCCAGATAAGGACCAACATTGAACACTGTCCTCATACACTAACAGATCAAAATTGTCCAAATCTGAACAGATTCAAATAATTAAATTGGTTTACATACAACCACTATGTTATAAATATCACAAAAATATTTAATTTTTGTTTTTATTTTTTATTTTTTTTTGTTTTTACCTTTTGTTTTGTGGATATTTTCCAACATAAGACGTATTCCACCACTTGAATGAGACGCTTGAGCACCACCAGATCAAAAACTAACACATTTTTCTTGTGCAACAGACTCCCTTGGGGCACTTTGATTCTGCCATGAAACCCCTGGACTGCTTGTTAAACACGGCTTAAACGTTGTCAGTGTGTTGCTGTTGTTGCCGGTCGCAGTGTCTAGTGGTTCAGCAGCCATAGAGATGTCGGGAACAACTTAAAACCCAGTTGGGGTTGAGAGATGTGTTGCTTCAACTTAATATGTCGGCCCTACTACAGAGAACATATAATATACACACTATTGTGCCACACAATCAAAATATAACACATCCATGAGTTATAAGATGACTCAAATAACTTACAAAGAGTATTCAAATACCCAATTTTTTTCACAGTTTTTGAAGAAATATAAGAAATAATCTGATAAATACCAACAGCTAGACGTCAAAAGGCAAAATATAATAATAAGAAGCAGAGCCATACATTCACAAAGTTGTGATAAACCTTCAATACTTCTAATGGCACAGATGGTTTATAACTCAGAAGTACCTAGACAGGGAAAAAACCCTATTAAGTAAGAAAAGATTATAACTTGAAATTCTTACAACAAAATCAAGCTAGATTACCAAGAATGTAGTAGTCCATTGCTGCTTCCAAAATGGTGTCTGAATGGTATCCGAATGTGGTTTGCCACACAGATTGGAAGTTAACCATATATACCTGGGTGGAGGGGTGATAGGGTTTGTGGATGTATTTTTAAGTACCACTTAAAAATACATACATACATATATATATATGTATATACTGCACTGAAGACATTTGGGTTACTAGTTCACTAGTTCTCGAGTTTATTGTTGATTCTCTTTGGTGTGTGTGAATGTGTGCATCCAAAGTGTTGTGCGTATACAGGTGCTGTCATAAAATTAGAATATCAGTAATATCATTCAAAAAGTGAAACTTGTTTATCATGCTCATTCATTACACACTGACTGTTATATTTCAAGTGTTTATTTCTTTTAATTGTATGATTATAACTGATAACTAATGAAAACCCCAAATTCAGTATCTCAGAAAATTAGAATATTACTTAAGACCAATACAAAAATAGGATTTGCAGAAATGCTGGCCCACTGAAAAGTATGAACATGAAAAGTATGAGCATATACAGCACTCAATACTTAGTTGGGGCTCCTTTTGCTTGAATTACTGCAGCAATGCAGTGTGACATGGAGTCGATCAGTCTGTGGCACTGCTCAGGTGTTATGAGAGCCCAGGTTGCTCTGATAGTGGCCTTCAGCTCTTCTGCATTGTTGGGTCTGGTGTATTGCATCTTCCACTTCACAATACCATACTGATTTTCTATTGGGTTAAGGTCAGGAAAATTTGCTGGCCAATGAAGAACAAGGATACCATGGTCCTTAAACCAAGTACTGGTAGCTTTAGCACTGTGTGCAGGTGCCAAGTCCTATTAGAAAATGACATCAGCATCTCCATGAAGTTGGTCAGCAGCAGGAAGCATAAAGTGCACTAAAACTTCTTTGTAGATGGCTGCATTGACCCAGGACCTCAGAAAACACAGTGGACCAACATCAGTAGATGACATGGCACCCCAAACCATCACTGACTCTGGAAACCTTTGATTCTGCATCTTGATTTCCAAAGGAAATGCAAAATTTACTTTCATCAGAGAACATTCACTCACCAGCAGCACTCACCAGTCCTTTATGTCTTTAGCCCAGGCGAGACACTTCTGACAATGTCTCTTGTTCAAGGGTGGCTTGACACAAGGAATGCAACAGCTGAAACCATATGTCTGTGCGTGGTGGTTCTTGAAACACTCCAGCTGCAGTCCAGTCTTTGTGAATCTCCCCCACATTTTTGAATGGGTTTTGTTTCACAATTCTCTCCAGTGTGCGGTTATCCCTATTGCTTGTACACTTTTTCTCCCACTGAGCTCTGTGAATATCCAGTCTCTTTAGCAATGGCCTTTTGTGTTATGCTCTGCTTGTGTAAGGTGTCAATGGTCATCTTTGGGACAACTGTCAAATCAGCAGTCTTCGCCATGATTGTCTAGCCTACAGAACTACAATGAGAGACCATTTAAAGGCCTTTGCATGTGTTTTGAGTTAATTTGGCTGATTAGAGTGTGCCACAACCTGTCTTTAATATTAAACCTTATATATACAATAAAACTATACAGAGAACAGCAATATATATTTAAATCTGACTCATCAATATTAAAGGTAGCCAGTATACTTGTCCATCCAGAGTTTAGTGACTTAGTGGTCTGGCTTTTCTTGGTGTGGCAGTGGCAAACATAAATATAATAAACTCAAAGCCCAGTAACTAATATAATTGGTGGAGGATAAAGAACTTTTGCATGGACAGTACCCCTTAGTCCAGGTCTATCTTTTTTTCCTGTTACCCCTGCAGCTAAAGGACAAAGCACTTGTACTTCCCAGGTGGCCTATTCAAAGCCTCCAATTAATTTGGAGCTTCCAACCTTTGGTTAGAAGAGAGATACAACTGAGGTTTTGAATTTCATGGAGAAATGTGAAAATTTGTTGCCTTTGTGGCCCAGGACTGATCATGAACTTATGGCTACTTTCAATGCTGTTTTAACAGGGCCTGCTAGAAACTGGTGGATGGCTGAGAGAAACAAGATCCATAACTGGGCCCATTTTAAGAGGACCTTTTTGGCTGCTTTCCACCCTACAGACAATCTTACAGAGGAGGAAGAGCAACTCAAGCCATTGTCCAGGGACCTGATCAGTGTATTCACGATTACAAAGCCCTGTGTCTCAAGTGGAAAGCTGATTTGCCTAAAGTGGAGTTGGTCAGAAGAATCCTAAATAATTGCAATCCTGCTTTGGCTGGAAGTCTAAGATGAGCCGTGCATACTGTGGAGCAAGGTCAGGGTTGGTTCCTGTAAGAGGTCTGCCTGGGGCTGGGGCAAGGCTGCCTGCTAAGCCACCCCCAGTCACTAGAGGGAGACAGAGACACTCTTAATTTGGGGCAATTGGTTCCACCTGGGCTACCCCTACTTAAGGGAAGCCAACACACACCTCTGTGCTCAGTCTTGGGTTTCTCTTTTCAGAGTGCTGTACAAGTCTGGCTGGTAATTTGGTAAAGGCTCTTAGAGTGACCCAGGAGAAAACTCATCTTCTGTTTCTCCACCAGAGCTTTCTCTCTGGTTTCTCTTGGAATTCAATATTATCTTTTCTTTACTATTTTTAGTATGAATAAATAATTAGAAGTAAGTTGTGTTCTATCTTTAACTTCTTTTTTCTCATCATGTCCCTCCCTTTTGTTTTGGGAAGCTCTCTTGCCTTTGTTTTCTTTTGCTCAATTCTGAGCTGATCAGTTTTCCCCTGACATCTTAAGCTTTCCTCTCGTGTTTCATTTTGTCTTGGTGTTCCTAACATCCAGAGGGGTTGTTTGTGTGTCTCTGCACTTGAGGCCTATTTCTCTAGTGTCCTGTTTGTGGCTTGCCCTGTTTCAATCCACCCCTGGGTGAGCTGCCACATTACAGGTTCCATGATGGAAAGGGACTTGAGTGCCAAAGTAAAAGGGAAAGAAGACGACACTGTCCCGACCCAAAGAACCTGGGCCTCAGCCTCCCCAACTGGCTCTGGTTCAGTCTGTAATACCTCAAATTCTGAAGATATTAGTTGGAGTGCAGGGTCTGCAGGTGGAGGCCATCTTAGATACTGGCTGTACCTACATGTTGATGCAGAAACAGCTGTAGGAAACAATGAAACCAAACCAAGAAAACTATTGTTGAAGAACATGAGTTGGTTCTTTGTCTTGGCAGATGGAAAGGCTCACAGCTTTGAAGGGAGAGCTAGACTTAAATATGAATGTCATGGGCTTGCACTGTATGTATTTGTGAGTGAACGTGTGTGTGCGCGTGTGCCCAGATATGGATTGGCGCTCTATCCTGGATGAAACCCTAGTGCCCAATGCAGTCCTCCAACTTGATGGTCGTTCCTGGTTCAGAGTATGCTATGCGTGTTTGCCTGCCGCTTCTCGCCAGTGTGTGTGTGTGTGTGGATTGAGTGTTGAATGGAATGCCAGTGTTGATTGTAAAGTAAGTATCCTTGGGTATCTAGAAAGGCACTATATAAGTGTAATTAAAAAAAAAAAAAACCTAACAACGAGCCAAATCTTACGAAGTGGGTTAACATATTTCTTAAAACATAGATGGCCTCCTATGTAAGAGTGAACCACAGGGATTGGGATAAATGGTTAGCTGAATACAGGTTTGCTATTAACAATGCAAGGCATGAGACAACTTACCTTAGATCAAAATATAAAGGACCCTTTTGTAAAGACTTCTTCAAATTCAGACTTCAACTTCTAACCATCCTGCTTACTCTATCATAGAAAGGCAACACCACCGCAATGAAGAAGTGAGGAAAATAGTGAAAGCTGTGTATCTCAGACAATCCAGATACAATAATGCCAGTACAGTTTCAGTCGTGTGACCTGGTCTGGGCGTGGTCCCATCCAATTTCCAAGGCCTCAGAACTATTTTCATCAAAGCTGGTTTCCAAATAGACTGTTTCAGTTAGGGTGGAGAAGAGGCTTGGACCAGTAAATTATAGAGTCAGTGTTGTCTCTTGGTAGCCAGGAGGAAACCATAAATGTGGTGAATCTCAAGCCATGCTTTGGGAATGGGAGGGGTGGGGGTGACTCTGTGACTCTGACACATCTTGGGACCTGTGGGTTACCAATAATTAAGTATTGTCTTTAACATCAAGAAATTAAAGTTCTTAGGTTAAGAGGTAATCTTCAATCAGTCTTGGGTCAACGATGACTCACAATCCTGGTAGTAGGGGTGGCCTACTTTCTATTTATTTGGTTTCTTTTTTGTGTGGAAGGGGGACTTTTATTTTGAAATCAAATACTGGCAGGAGTGACAGGAAGTAGTAGGGGTGGCTTCTATTTTAGGGGGAACAGAGAAAGTTAGTTAATTTTTCACTTTATATAGTTTTAAAAATTGCAACAAGTGTATTACACATTTCTAGAACTTTTCGTATTGACTCTTATGGTTCTAAACCTCTGTAGAATCATTTAAGTGTTTAAGTGTGTTTTTTTATTATTTTATTTTAGCCTTTTACTAGGCACACGGTTAGTAAATGTGGGTTTGCAAAAGGCTAGCATATTATGAATTGGAATGTAATTGATGTACTTTTTTTTTTTTACATATGATGTAATGTTCATTTTTGGTGAACTAACAGCCATAAATGTTTTCCATGCAAAATATATAATAAAAACTATCAAGAAACGAGTGTGATTAAATAATACTCGGTAAAACGTTTATGTATTTGTAAGAAACAAAGTTTTGTTTAAGATGCACCATCCAAAAAAAAACTATACACTAAACGGGTATTAGATATTTAGTTATTGTATATCAATATAACCAGCTCTTAAAGAACATAGATGAAACAACTGTTTCTTCATATTGTTTCATTAAACGTTTTACTTAAGAGAGTGTAATAAATTTTAACTTTTTAAGATTGAAAATGTATTAACAGGGCATTGTTTTAAAAAATAAATTTTGTAGTTCAATGAATTTTCTATCTATTAATTATTAATAACGTATTTTAGTTAAAACCCTCTTCTCTTTCAGCCTTATAAACCATTTGATGAAATTTAAACTTCAGCTCTGAGCATTTAGATTGTGGAAGACTTTGAAGTGTAGAGAATACTTTTTAAAAAAAGTTCATCCTCACATTCTGCTGAAGGGGTTTGAGGAAGTGAGGTGCGTTCAAATACTGAGAGTATTCATTGCTCAAAGTTTGACAAGCACTCCTTCCTTACTCTTGTGAGATGGGGCAAAAGACTGGCTATTTGAGGGCTGACTGTTCAATGGGGGCTGACTGTCCAGATGGGGGCTAACTGTCCAAGTAAAACATCTCAGGGGATACCGGCTGGCTAGGCAAAGAGAGGCTGGCTGATATGGGGGCTGGCTAGCTGAAGATGTGAATGGTTTGGCGACTCAAGTGTCCATGTGTGTGAGTGTGTGTCACCCTGTGAAGGACTGGTGCATCCTCCAGGGTGTGTTCCACCTTGAGCCCAATGATTCCAGGTATTGCACCAAACCCACCGTGACCGTGAACTGGATAAGCTGTTATAAATAATGAATGAATACATGTTGAGACGTCCATAGGCCTCATGGCCTTAATTCATTGAAACACCTATGAAGAGAGGTGCCTACCCGATAACCCATATAAAAAGCTTGCAAGGTATCAATGTATGATTATAAATTCAGCTCTATAACTGGATTAAAAGTATAATTGTATAAAAGGATTTTGTCATCCTTTATAATTTCAATAAAACTTTGAATCATTCTGTTTAAAACATTTGTCACTTTATATAGTTTTAAAAATTGCAATAAGGGTATTACACATTTCTAGAACTTTTCGTATTGACTCTTATGGTTCTAAACCTCTGTAGAATCATTTAAGTGTTTTTTTTTATTATTTTATTTTAGCCTTCTACTAGGCACACAGTTAGTAAATGTGGGTTTGCAAACGGCTAGCATATTATGAATTGGAATGTAATTGATGTACTTTTTTTTTTTTTACATATGATGTACTTATGTAAAATATATATGAAGCTTTGAAACATTGGTTTGTGGTACGTGATTTATATGAAAATACACATGGCATCATGAGAGTAGCCTAAACATCCTGTAAGTAGTGATATTCATTCATTCATTCATTCATTCATTATCTGTAACCGCTTATCCAGTTCAGGGCCGAGGCAAGTAGTGATATGACAAATTTTATCAGTATACGCGAGCAGGATTGTGATCAATATATAAGCTAAATTGCATCAGAAAGGCCTTTCAACCCTCTGGTGATCCCTCATATTTCTCAGGCATAGCTATAGAAACCATTGGCCTAGAAACAATAGGAATGGGATTACCAAACATCGGGGATATTGGTGTAACAGTGACTTCGGGTTCAGCTTTCTGAGAAGTTAGCAAAACTTCTTGCATCATTTGAGCCAGTTCCTCCATTTGTTCCTGCTTCAATATACGTTCTTCCAAACGTGCTGACTCCATGATTTAGGCAAAGTCTTCTGTCACAAATGATCACTTCCCAGAAAAAGGCAGTCAAGTGCAAGTTTAATAATCCAAATACGTAGTCAGACACAATCCAGGTCAATACCAAATAAACAGTTCAAAGATCAAGGCAGACTATCCAAAAAACACAATCCCAAAGATCCTATATCAAAAAAACAATGTTAAAACCAGGAAAAGAGAATACAAGATATAGATATTGCTCAGATTTGTAGGACAGAACCAAGAACAAGACTTTGCAAAGAACCTACTGTGCCACATGCTTATATATATATATATATATATATATATAAAGCATGGCTGCCAACAAGAACCAGAGAAATACTAGCCTAATATTCTGGAGAGAATGACCTCTGCTAAGGGGAACTACCTGCTGCAGACATAAAAGTAGCGGAAATCCCCAGTGTTCCCCAGTGGTAGACATATAGGATTTCTGTATTATAACATAGTGAATATTATACATGCTAAATGGAAAACCATGCACAGTGTGAGTGACAGAGGAATTTGTTGAGCAAATTTTTGTTGAGCAAAAAATAAAAAGTAGGAAATGGAACCCACCCAATCAAAAAAGCTGTATTGTTGTAAGCTGTATTCAGTGAAAACTGAAGTCTTACAATCCTTACAGAGTCTTGCTTGCTTACTGTAATGTCTGCTGTTCATTAATGATAAATCACACCACACAACAGCCATTGTAGACAGGGGTTACCACCAATATATTATAGAGCAATGTAAAAATATTATATGTCAATATAAAAATACTTTATAAATACTGCATCTCATCCTCTGTCAGTTTTGGTGCAAAAATATGCATAATTTTTCTGAAGCACCACAGAACTTTCACCTACATTTAAATTGTTTTCTATTTTTAAAAAAAATCTTTTTTTTTTTAACTTGTTTCATAAAAAAAAGAGAACATTTTAATCAATGTGCCTCAGCCATGCACTAAAGTTTATACTCATCAGTTTTATACATTTCTACTTATGTTGTGCAGACAATACAAACAGTCCACATAAAATCAAAACTGGAGAATAAAGCTAAGATATTTTTTTATTTTTTAATAAATGAAGTTCAATAAACTACTCCAAAATCTACTGTCATCACTGGGCTTTTGTTCGTTCGTTCGTTCGTTCATTCATTCATTCATTATCTGTAACCACTTATCCAGTTCAGGGTCGTAGTACTGGGCTTTTGTGAAAAATATAAAATGAAAGGGTGCACTGATTATTATATATTGTGGGACTCCTTTCTGCTCTGAATGCAGTTACTGGGAGACCACCTGTGAGTGTTTAGGTGCAGTGAACACATTATGCCTTGGAACGGGCAATAAATGGTGAGCACCAGATACTACAGAGTATGAAAAAAAAAGTCTATATTTCCCACACATTCTCTACTTTCACAGTGAAATCCCTCTCATTGCTTTTTTGTGCTCCAGTGAGCCATACATTACTTCGACTACATCAGCAACTTAAAGGGACTCTGAAAAGCTGAAACATGTTGCCTTGGAGGAGATTTCCTTGAACTTGACTGTGCCATTATGTCCTTGGCTGCAATGCCCTTAAAGAGAGAGAGAAAGAGCATGCGCCAGTTTGATCTTATTTGCGGCTGGCTGGGCTGAGTGCTCGAAGCCAAGTCATGTTACACTCAGCCTATAAATAATGCGTCTAGTGTCAACATTTTTCCCTGAGGACATCCCTGGGCTGTTTACTGACCAACAGTATTGAAATGAATCAACAATCACTGAACTATACATTACACCCATTCTAGGTTGCCCATGGGAGAAGTGCACTGATTCTGTAAGGAACCCACTCAATCTGTGAGAAAATTATATAAGCAATGTTTAGAGACAAGACACTCCTGCTTTTCAGATGGCCTGGACATTGCTCCTTTAGCTATTAGTTGTAGGGTTGAGAAATATATAATTATTTGCACACAGGGCTCTGTTCAAATCGGTTTCCAGTAATCGTTTATAAATAAAACAAGACTACCCCATTAGGCATATATTTTACTCTGTTATTCACTTCTGCAAAATGTGTATTTATAGTGAGTACTGAATATTCTAATGCTCAGATTATCACAATCATACATATTAATGTGATCACTAAAGAGTGCACTGTGAATGTTGTGACGTTATTCACACTGAATGCTCATGTATGCATAGGTCAATGTTATTGCTTAATGTGTCATATTTGACCCTCCTTTGACCCACATACAGAGATGCCTGGAGAGAGTGTCCCATTTACTTAACTTACTAAAGCATACTACAGCTGCTTCAACACCTGCCCATTGCCTTTTAATATAAGTCAGTTTATGTTTTGTTTAAATCTGATTTATTCTCTTATGTCAAACTACTACAATCATTATCTTGGTTTTTTTTTATTTCATTTGGCTTAAATTTTATAAATTGATAATTTTTTATTTTATGTATTATCTTGGTTAATTTTAAATGAGGGCCATCTTCAGTGTACCCCAAGTTTAAATACATGTGAAAAAATGTAACAATTACTTGGTTCTTTTTGTTGAATATTTGATCATTTGTCATATCTCATGCAACACGTGGTAGAACAAAAAGTAGAAAAAAGCTCTGTATTAAGAATAATTGTAATTGTATTAAGTTCCTTTTAAGAGTAGCATTAGTTGAGAGGATAATTTCACTTGTAACATGTATAGAATTGTAGTTTATGGATATTTGCTCTTACATATTTCTTTTAATATTCTGTGTATTTTTAGGTAGTTTATGGTGCAATTACTTTATCTGCTCCTCTGGAAAGTCTTCACACTAGATGTTGGATCACTTTTTTTGAGACCTTTTTTTTTTACTTTGTAAAGTGAAGTAAAATTTAGGAAGGGTTCAATTTTTGGATATGACTGTACATTAAATACATTAAATACACTATGAAAAACAAGGACAAGGAAAAAATCCCTTCCTGTTGCAATAACATAGCTTCATCTCTGTTTTCCAAAACACAGCTAAAGGACATCTTGTCCATGCATGCTATGACTGGTATTTTGCCCTCTACTGCTGAAATCAGAGATAACATCTGTACAATAACTCTCTTATTGTAAATCACTTCATACAGTAAGTCTGAAACCTTGGCATCAGTTTATCCATAAAGTGGATTATGGATTTAAAGGTAGAGTGCATGCTCTCTATTAGATTGCAGCAGATCAGAATCTTGAAGCAGGCATTTTGAGAGAGGGCTTCTTAAGCATGGGTTCAATGTTCAATGACACTAGGCATAATTTTCTAATCCTATCAACCCCCTGGAGTTTCTGTGTATTCATTGCACTTAAATGGTAAGGACTGGTTGGCAATGACTGATGGTGCAGAAGCTGATTTCAGCAGTGAGATAACATAATGTTACTGCGTGGAAGGACGTAGGCTCCACATATGGAGTTATTTAAGCATTATTGCATGGATGTCAAACCTTGTCAGAGTGGAGAACAAATGTTTATTACTCTTGATTCAGATGTTTGCAAAGGTTGATGATCACCTCTTAAAATTACCTTTATGTAGCACTGCCAATATGAGTCACTCTGGAGTAGACACATACGAGCCTAAGGCCATTATGCCCACTGCAAATCACCAATTAGAGGGGTATAAAGCCCCCTGGCAGTGAGCTCTAAAACAGCATAACAGCATTCTTTGGATTGATGAAGCTGCTTCCAATAAGTTTGAAATGACTTGGAGGGTTTTTGTATCTGAACTTTATTTGTACATTAATATTTCCACTTCTTTAATTTGGGCCTTGCTATTCTTTTCATGGGTAAGGCAATTTTAGGGCTGTAAAACTTTTAACACAGTTTAGGTTTCTGCTTCAAATGAGCTTGTAGTTCTTTTAAAGTGAAAAAGAAGCTCCAAGAAAATTCAGAGCACATACTGTCCACACACACAATCAATCAGACTTTGAGATTATTTGTGCCTATGGGTAAGCAGTGATAGACAAACAGATACCGACACAAATGGATGAAGATTAATCAGTAGGTTTAAAGGAAGAAGTATAGAGAGATCAGTGAGATATTAGAGGCTCTCATACAGTTGCCACAGCAACACACACCATCATGGCACAACAATAGTGTTTGTGCTGTAATTGGACCACCTCCTAAATATTGTTCAGTCAGCAGTGGTCCTGTGGTGGTCCTTTTTATTTACATTGAGAGGAATACAATAAAATCAAATCAAATTTATTTGCATAGCGCTTTTTACAACCGATGCTGTCACAAAGCAGCTTCACAGAATTCCGGTAAGACAAAGTTTTGATATGAAATGAGCAAGCCAAGGGTGACAGTAGCAAGGAACAACTCCCTCAGCTGAGGAAGAAACCTTGGAAGGAACCAAAGCTCACAAGGGGTCACCTATCCTCCTCCGGTCAATCTACTGGTAATAACAGTTAGGAGTCCATGAAAACCTCAGTGTATGTAGGGCAGGCAGCTCCAAGGCACTCAGTGGTGGCCAGAGCGTGGGCAGCTGGTCTGAAGCATGGAGGAGGAGCTCGACAATCATCCATTAGTGTCCAGCCGGACACGTGGGTGGTCGTTTACTCAGAAAAAGGTAAAGAGATAGAATTAGTTTTAATCTGTTTGGTGTTTGTAAAGCAGAAAATGTGAACATTTCCAGAGTGTGGCTAATGACTCCAGCTGTCACGCCCTTGTCCTGTTGTCTATTTTCCCCGCCATGTGCTCATGTAGCACATGGCTCTGTTTGTTATTGTTTGTGTCTCCGCCCTTGTCCTCGTCAGTCTTATTTGCAATCCGTCCCCTCTTTATCTGTTCCAGGTGTCCGTTGTCTGTGTTAGGTATTTAAGTCCTCTCGTGTCACTTCCTGGTTGTCGGTAATTTGTTTCATATCCAGTTGTTTCATTCCTCAGTCTAGTTTGCCTCTGCTATTGTTTCGTTTTCTATCATCGTGTCACCCAGCCTAGTCTGTCTCTGCTGTTCCTTGGTTCGTTTCATTTCTCAGTCGTTGTGTTGCCTGGTGTGTCTCATCTGTTACTTGTTTCCTGTCATCGTTTGGTCTCATCTGTTCCGCGCTTCGTGTTTGCCCTCAAGCCTGTTTGATTCTGTTAAAATAAAGTTTACTGTGTTTTAGCGTGTGTGTCCACCTGCGTCAGTCCGCCCCGCGAGCCTGACACCGGCAGACCTAACTATGACAGCTTGAACTAAAAGGAGAGAACCAGAAGGACACACAGATGTGGGAACATCTTGAAACGCTGGAATCCCTCCGCTTCACCGTCAACAAACCTGAGTGATCGTGTTTCAGTTTACTATAATTCCCTGTATCCAAGGACCCCTGGATCAGCTGCCTTTATCTATGGGGCGCATTAACTAACAAAAGCTAAACTAAACAAATTAGTTTTTAGCCTAGGTTTGAAGATTGCAACTGTGTCTGAGTCAGGGACATTTTCTGGAAGATCATTCCAGAGTTGGGGTGCTTCATAAGAAAAAGCTTTTTCCCCAGCTGAGGCCTTCTGAATTCTGGGAACAATTAAAAATCCAGTATTCTGTGATCTGAGTAATGATGGAGGCTCAAAATAGGAAATAGTATTTTGAAGGGATTCAGGAGCGAGCCCATGTAGATCTTTATATGTTAACAAAAGAATTTTGTAGTTGATGCGGAATTTAACAGGCAGCCAATGAAGTGATGATAGAACTGGACTGATGTGTTCAAATTTTCTAGTTTTAGTGAGGCCCGTAGCTGCAGCATTTTGAACTATTTGAAATTTACTTAAATTGTTTCTTGTTCATCGTGATAGTAATGTGTTACAACAGTCAAGCCTTGAAGTAATAAAGGCATGTACTAATATTTCGGCATTATCAACCTTGGCGAAGATGTATAAAAGCTGTCCTAGTGATACTACCTATGTGTTGATCAAATGATAAATCCGGGTCAATTATGACACCAAGCTTTTTTGCTGCTGAACCAGGTTTAACTGGAAAGTCAGCAAGGTTTAAAATTAAATCTGATTTATTTCTTGCCACATTTGGACCCAAAGCAGGACCTCTGTTTTGTTGCTGTTTAGAAGGAGGAAATTATGCAGCATCAAGCCTTCCACGTCTTTTACACTGTCCTCTATTTTCTTTAATCTTTGTCTGTCATCAGGCTTGGCTGAAATATACAATTGAATGTCATCTGCGTAAGAGTGAAAGTTAATGTCATGGTATCTTATAACTGTGCCTAGTGGTAACATGTATAATATCAATAATAACGGTCCTAAAATAGAGCCTTGTGGAATTCCAAATCTTACTTAATGATTTAAAGATAAACCGTTTACTTTTACGAACAGATAATGCTCCGTTAAGTAAGATTTGAATCATAATAGGGCCATCCCTGTGATTCCAACCATGTTTTCTAACCTTTCTAGGAGAATGGTCTATCATATCAAAAGCTGTGCTGAGGTCAAGAAACACCAGCAGGGATACGTGGCCTTGATCAGAGGCCTTGATCTGTTATCTCGACTAGATCTATCTCAGTGCTATGATGTGGCCCGAATCCATATATTTTTCATATATGTGATTCTTATTTAGATATGAACTAAGTTGTTGGGACACAGCGTTTTCTAAGCTCTTGGATAGAAATGGCAGATTAGAAATAGGCCTGTAATTAGACAATGTGCTAGCATCAAGATACATAGAGCTGGGATTTAAATACACTATATGTCTAAACATATACAGACACCCCTTCTAAGTAGTGAATTCTAAAAGCCTCCTGTCATTGCTCTTTAAGAGTCATTTAGTGCTGAAAGAGGTGTTCAGCAATTTCATAAATTCTGTAGAAAATAACTGCCACTAGAATAGGAGTTCATTTAGAGACCATGCTTGATGCCTTTGATGTTTTAGCTACAATGTTAAAAATCCCTGCAGGACAGGACTGTATTGTGTTACATTATATAAAAAAAGAGCACACTCTCTGTAAATCCCTTGGACCACTGAATACACATTGGATAAACGTGTACAAAGTTTCAAAGATGAAATATCTATACAGTAGACAGGTATGTTCACATGTTTTGGGGCAGGTGCTCAAGCCAAATAAAAGGGCACCCATTGCCAGAATTATCCAAAAAATAATAAAAAAAAAGGATAGGCTATTTAACTTATATATTTATTTTTGTTAACACGATCAATACACATCTGACTCAACAGATGTCAGATATCAAAACACTTTTGGGGGAATTGATGACGGAGATTAATCGACAAGTAATTTTTAGTTTTAAATATTGACAAATAAAGAAAAACCTTCCCCTCCAGCAGAAAGTGCAGTTTTCCCATCCAGGGCAAAAAGGGCAGGTGCTTGAGCACCACTATGGGTTTATGTGTGCACATGCTTGACATCTGGCATCTTAGGACTATTTGCAAGGCATAAGAGCCTCCTCTGTATTAATTGTCTATAAGAACCCACATTGAACCTTCAAGTATTAACCTCCAAGTATTTATATTAGTATTCACCTCCATCTTCCATGGGACTTCAAGTGTTTTACAGCTCATTGCTTTTACATTATTCAGATAAATTAAGAACAAAGGAGTGTGCGCCCAGGGAAACTTACAAGACACTTACTGAATATTTCCCAGACTAATGGCAAAATTATTTCCTGATGTCACTCTTTTGCACTTTTGCCTCATTTCTCAAATCTGGACATATCTTGCTAAAATATGAGTGGAGAAAACTGGTTCATAATTTTTAATAATAACTAGGACTCATTTACCATTTTATACAAAGGTAATGTAGATCTTAATTCAGTAAAACACTAATGAGAAGAGGTGCCTACCTGATGATACTGTAACATAATTATTTCAGAATAACCCTGAAGCAAAACAGTAGAACATTATTTGTTCTTCACAAAACTGATTTTTCACTCCGTCCCAGCCAACACTTGGAATTGCTTATAATTATCTTCTGCTTTTATGCAGTTGCTCAGCCATTGAAGCTCATTTAATGAAACTTCCAAGAACAGTTATCATACTAATGTTGCTTCAAGATGCAGTTTGGAATTCTACTGTCAGGGATGTTTGGTAACATTGCTCTGTTAGTTTCAAGGTCTACCGCATTTGCAATACATTTACCGTCAGCTTCACAAATTCCTTTGGTAGAATATACTGCTGAACTAGCATGCAAAGCTAACACGGCTAAACATGCTGCAGAAATATGAGTGCATTATATTTCAATTACTAATCACAAAATGAAGCCATTCCTCCTCAGGCAACTAAAATGCGTGACTGTGCCGTCTTGGAGCTTCGTGCTCAGTGCGAAAACACAGCCATGTGCATTTGTTTCATTCATTCATTAATTACCTGTAATTTATGGAGTCAAAAAAGTGAAGAAAAGATTTTGACAAATCTTCTTTGACAAATTTTCACAATTGTAACAGACTTTGTAACTTTGTTTGAGCAACTACATACACGTAAAACTAAAATCCACAAATGTATTGGAATGCACAAATTTAAAACAACAACTACAATAATAATAATTTAAATTCACAAATGTGTAAAAGACATTTGCATTTGTAAATCAAGTGTTGTGAATTCTGAATCAGTACCTTCTCAAATGGCTTAAAATGTGCAAGAGCAGACCTTTTTAAGGTTCCAAATGTGACTGTGGGAGTTTTGGAATCAGGAATACGTCATAAGCGGGGGGAAGCTGTTGCCGAGTTCAGAGGCGTCGTGTTGACCTTGTGAACAGCGGGGAAACGTAACCAAGAGCTCAGAGCTTCAAATACAGCGTTATCGCCCAGTGAAGCTTGTCATTTACAACGTTTCATATGAATAAATAATAGGAAAAAAACAGGAACACACCTGTTTTTATTAGTTTCTGGTGCGGTTAGGCACGATGCCATGAGCGTTGGTCAGACCTGTGGCTCTTGGTTACGTTTCTCTGCTGTCCGTAGAAACGCAGTGGTTCACTGGAAAAAACCAAGGTTCCAAGAAACAGGAACAGAACCGGTTCAAGAACCAGAGTTCATTTGGTGGAATAATTACTATGGTTGACAGAACATCAATGTTCTGATTGGTTAAACAAACATCGCGATGTGATTGGTCCAGCTAAAACTTTCCTATTGGTCCATCAATTGGCCGTCAAAACAGGGTCTTAATTCCGCAACTGCAAAAAGAGATTCGCACACGCAGCAGAGAAGGTCAATGTGTGGATTTTTTCCACCTAATTCAAAAACTCCCACGGTCACATTTGGAACCTTAAAAAGGTTTGCTCTTGCACATTTTAAGCCATTTGAGAAGGTACTGATTCACATATTTACGACACTTGATTTACAAATGCAAGTCTCTTTTACACATTTGTGAATTTAAATTATTATTGTGGTTGGGGCGCCAGGCCTTCACAGGGCTGTGTATTTGTTTATATGACTATAATTTCTTATCCCCATTTAACCAGCAGTGGTCAGGGCCTCAACTAAACCACCACACAGCAGGTATGATATGGATGGAGGATCATTTTCAGCCCTGCAATGACAATGTTGTTGTGGTGATATGTTACTGTGTAGTGCTGGTATAAGCGTATCAGACACAGCAGTGCTGCTAAAGTATTTAAAGCCTTCAGTGTCACTGGACTGTGAATATTCCACAAAACAAACATATCCAACAACATCCTGTGTCCTGATAAAGTGGACAATAAATGTAGATACAAGGTACGTGTTCCTAATTCAGTGATCTTTCAGTCAGATATGTCAGGATCATTTCCTAATTTGCATATTTATAATATTAATTTTTAATTAATTAATCAGCTTTAAAATATACAAGAAAGAACGAATTTTCACAATCTCCACTCTCCTGACACAACACCCCTTTCAGGAGGTTGAGCCCCCTGTCTCACAAATTGATGCCTTAGGGGCTGCTTTTGAAACTGGCTTGGACTCTGCAATATTGATGCACCCAATATCATTGCACTCATTCAGATGCAGCCTCACTCTACACCTTCTGTTCTCTCTTCTCTCCTGTCCCTCCTTCCTCCTCTGTCTCTACTTATCATCCCAACCTCCTCCCTTTATCATCCCAGCCCCCTCCTTTTTCCATCCCAACCTCCTTCCTTTATCATCCCACCCCTCCCTTCATCACCCCACCTTCTACCCCTGTGGCAGCCGCCACTCGATGCCTGCTGTGGGCCTGCCTCCTGCCCAGCACAGTCTCCTCACTGCATGGCTACTTTGTTGTTGATTCACTCTCATCTTATCATCCCACCCCTCCCAGCTCTCACCTGTACTGCTCACACTCTCCAGCTTCCTAGCTCATGTTCTCTTTTCAGGTGCTTCCGTGGACCTTCATCCCATCTCCCCCGCTCCCCTTTTTGCTGCTGTTCTACTCCCAATCTCTTACTTTCCAGCACATACTCTTTTCTGTTGCTGCCGTGGACCTTTTGTCCTAATCACCTTCCCTTTGCAGCTATCCCACACCCCACCTCTTTCTTTACAGCTCACCCTCTCTCCTGTTGTGGATCTTCATCCTAATCCATTCCCCCTTGCGGTTTCACTGCACCCTTCCTCTTCCTTTGCAGCCCTGCTGTGGACCTTCGTCCCATTCTCTCCTTCCAGCAGCCACTCTGCTCCCAGCTTCTTACTTTTCAGTTTGTGCCACTCAGGACTGTTATGGCAATTAGTCTAGCCACCAGAAAGGAAGCTAGATACTGCTTGCATCCACGGAGAAACCAGAGAAATGAAGACACAGAGTCAACTCTCACTCCAACTCTAGTTTAATTGGACAATCATATCAGTTTATATATGGCTTTTGTCACGTACACTTGTCTTGTTATTTCTGTTTACTTCCCCAAATCCTAGACATTTTCAATATGATTCTGCTAGCTCATTTCTTACATCTCCGTAGGTTGCCCTCTTATGCATATTTGACATTTTGATTAAACTTCCCTAAATCTAACATAAGCATTACCTGTACAGCACTTCCCCTTTCTCAAAGGTACACACAAGGACATTCTGTTCTGTACCATAATCACTACATATCATCTTCTGTGTTAGATCATCATACATGTATTACAATGTTAGTTTGCATTTTTCCATCACAAGGACCTTTGTTAATATCTCCTCTAGCAACCACACTGCACCCTAATTCCTATAGTACAGTTCACACTGTCTCCTCCAGCTGCTGTGGGCCTTCAACCTGCCTGGCAATCTATGTACCTGAGGCCACCTGATTCCTGAATGTATTCCTCAAATTCAATTCACGCTCTCACATGCTGCCTCTCCTGCGACAAGCTGCCTTCTCTCTGTCTTGCGGTTCCAGCAGTACTGACCATCACCTCTTCTTTTAGAGCTTCTTATTTGCCTTACCTGTCATCCGTCTATATCACCCTTCCATTTCTCAATTCCCTCTATGCCACTGGATAGGCACCATCATGGCATACCTGCCAGGTAAGGACATCTCAATTATTTAATGCTGCCCCTCTGTAGTGCTCGACTTTCAGGGATACTACTAATCCACTTTCTTCTGGCATGATAATCTTAGCCGTCTTAAGACCAACTCTATTGCGCTGTGCAACCACTACCCATTTATTGCTGCAGCACATTGAAGACTCTAATTATGAGTCACGCCATCCCACTTCACTCTAGAATTTCTGTCACGAATTTCTGCACGGTGGCGCAGCAGGTAGTGTCGCAGTCACACAGCTCCAGGGACCTGGAGGTTATGGGTTTGATTCCTGCTCCAGGTGACTGTCTGTGAGGAGTTAGTGTGTTCTCCCCGTGTCTGCGTGGGTTTCCTCCAGGTGCTCCTGTTTCCTCCCACAGTCCAAAAACACACGTTGGTAGGTGGATTGGCGACTCAAAAGTGTTCGTAGGTGTGAGTGTGTGTGAGTGAATGTGTGTGTGTGTGTCTGTTTCCCTGTGAAGGACTTGCACCCCCTCCAGGGTGTATTCCTGCCCTGTGCCCAATGATTCCAGGTAGGCTCTGGACCCACCGCGACCCTGAATTGGATAAGTGGTTACAGATAATGAATGAATGAATGAATCTATTGACTGGGGGGTATGGCTTCATATGCATTCATAAGCCACCCTAAACTCCTACCCAAAAACTTCTAAGTTCATCTCTCTGTTTTAGCCTTTACATGCTTGGTGCTAGCAAAACAGGATATATGCTACTATTATTCAGTCTTTAATAAATTCTATTATGAGAGATTCCTAGTAACACGGATGGCCCAGAGAGTTAATATATACAAGTAAGTGGGCTTAGCAGAGTAGCAGGATTAAATATTTCAATGGATAATTCATTTCATAGTGGCTACGCATGGTAATTCATTGATAAATATGAGGAATATCACATGAATGCAAGATATATAAAATGTGTTAGCTATTTGCATTATTATCACTATTATTAAAATCAATAGCAAATACAAATTAATACAAAATCCACAAATTTTTTTTTTCATATAAAATCATCGCATGGAAAAGACCTGGTCAAATAAATTTTAAACTTTCAGATTGCTTTCCAAATACTACAAAACCTAGTGATACTACAACCTACACTTGGGCTCTCCGACCTGTGACTGTTTCATCATGCTCTGGGTTCTCCCTCCCATGCAGGTTATTAATTACTGATTATCAGATACTGATTAACTGATTTATCTCTCTACAGCATCCCTGTTTCATTACTGAGCTCTTAGCCTTATCTTGCCTGACTAGTAATTTTTTGTTTGTTGCTGATCATCGGTTTGTGTTTATGGATTTTCATTTGCACTTGCCTGGCTGTGTTTTACATGTTTTGAGCATGAGTATTTGTTGTACATCCGAAAACCAATTATTTGTATAAAATAAAAATAATTCCAGCTTTTTACATGCTGGTGGCAAACTGATGATTACACAGAGATAGACACTCAGTTTGCAGTTAAAACAGATACCTTGATAAATGCTGACATTGCCATGAATTCAGTGGAGACTTCCCCGCTCCCTAGCTCTAAGCTCTGGCATTTTGCAGCACATCAGGAATTTACTTGACAGTTTTTCTTCAGGGGTTCCCTGTGCTTTGTCAATGTCTGCCTTTCTATTGCATGGCCAGACTTTTTTTTCAGCTTAAATTCATGATTTTTCAAAATCAAATTTAAAGGTCATTTCTCAGCAACCCTATGATAATACCCATTCTGCATTTTTTCTATCCATTACCTTTACTCTGAAGGATTTAAAATTGTCCTTGAACTTTGGAGGCTGACGTTCAAAAGATGTGAGCAATTCCAGTTTTACTATACTGGTAATTTCTAATTTTCCTCATCTAAATTCAAGTATGCTGTCATACTTTTCATAATTCAGTCATGAAAGAAGTGTCTGAAAAATTTCCACAGCTCCTAAACAGAGAATGCACTTTTTTAATGGACTGTGACTCCATTAGCTGCAGCACTGAATGATGAACAGATAATTCTGGCTGCTGATTGGTCGTCATCTTTATTTAGTCAATCAGCAGCCAGAATTATCTGTTCATCATTCAGTGCTGCAGCTAATGGCGTCACAGTCCCTCCTACATGGGGTTGTTTTGTGGGGCCGCTGAGAACAGCACAGCTCTGCTTTCAGATAGAACTAATGTTAGCACAGTGTCCTGGAGAAACTACATTTTATTCTTCCTTAACACATCATAGATGGATTTTTTAATCAAATTAATTATTTATACATACAAATCACATTAGATTAAGGAACAAGCAACTATTTGTCATTGTACAACGACGTGTCTTCTGCATTTAACCCATCTGTGGCAGTGAACACACACACACACACACACACTCGTGCACTAGGGACTAGATAATTTCATACAGATTAACAATAACATACTAATAATTATTATTATAGTGTATGACAATATGAGAAATAATAAGCAATTAATTCTATGACTTTTTTTACACTCTTTCACTTCATATCTTATTGTAATTAATTAACAATTTAAAATAATAGTAATACAGTATTTGCAAAATACATGAACATATTTTGCTTTGCCATGGTTCAAAAAGGCTACTGACCCACACTAACAGTCTTGATGGCAGTTGTCTGACAACAAATATGTTTTACTGCAGTCAAAAAGGATTTACAAGTGCATCCCTTGCCTCTGCATTCCTTATTTTGATTTCAGAAAGTTGGCAACCCTACGTAAACGGTGTATGCAGGAAGAAAGTGTAGTGGGTTTCCTGACAGTGAGTGTTGTTTCAAGACAAAAATAAAGAAAAAACATTAATTGAATGCCTGTTACAATCTTTAATTAATCACATTGAAAAGCCACTGATGTACTTGAAATAGTATTATGCTAGTAGGAAAAACCTGATTGTTGATGAATGTAAAGTAAGCCTGCTGAAAAAGTCAGTTAAAATGTTCATTCATTAAGCACTGCAGTATTTAGGGCAGTCTGAACTGATGTTTATGTCCTTTCCTGATATTATGACTGTATGTTTTACAGATACTTGTATATAATGAGATCATAGGTGCTCAGAAATTTAGTTTTTCTACCTGTAGATGGATATTTTATTTTATTTTTTTATTTTTTATTTTTTTGTAAAGGCAGCAGCTCCTTGTGGCTTTGCTTAATATGTACCTTGTCAAAGAAATGTGCTGCTATGAGGCAGTTTACCCCAGACCCCCCCCCTGGTTAAAGCTTAGCCCCACTAATCATTAATCTCTAGTGATGACAATGGTTTTTTCGTAGGACATAATATATGCACCATCCTTCTTATGTGTCCAGGTTAAAAGTGAAAATGACAAGTGTATCTACTTCGAGCACATCATCCTGCTGTCTTTTAAGGTTTTTGTAAGTAACTGTCAAAAATTTAGGCTAACAAATCAGCCTTCTTCTGTCTTTCTCAAATGGTAGTCCTCTCATTTAATAAAACACTCTATTCAGTGCTTTGCAACAGTGTTCTGTTATGTTAGGTACACTCAAAAATAAAGCATCAGGCCAAAATAAAAAGAATAATAATAATTAAGGCAACAATTTGCATTAGTCTTTTTGAGCTATACCAACTGCTGATAGATATACATTGATCCAACACAATTTTTAATGTTTGGTGTATTAGCTTTTCAGCCATTCGCCATACTTAAATAATTGTGTTGGATCATCCAAAGCAATCAGCAAGTGGCATATGCCTAAATGAATTTTGCAAGTTGTTGCCTTCATTTTTTTTTGTGATGCTTTATTTTTTAGAGTCAGAACATATCATTTCATTGTTAAGAAAGCTAGATTGTTAGTTTTTGCCTGCCTACCTTCAACACAGCCTCATAACATGACATCACATAGCAGTACAGTGGTCCCTTGCTACTTTGCATTACGCTTTTCGTAAACTTGCTGTTTCGCGGGTTTTCAATAAATATTAATGTAATGTAATGAATGTATTTAATTAATATATTATTAATATATTGGCGGCACGGTGGCGCAGCAGGTAGGTGTCGCAGTCACACAGCTCCAAGGTCCTGGAGGTTGTGGGTTCATTTCCCGCTCCGGGTGACTGTCTGTGAGGAGTTGGTGTGTTCTCCCCGTGTCCGCGTGGGTTTCCTCTGGGTGCTCCGGTTTCCTCCCACAGTCCAAAAACACACATTGCAGGTGGATTGGTGACTCAAAAAAGTGTCCGTAGGTGTAAATGTGTGTGTGTGTCTGTGTTGCCCTGTGAAGGACTGGCGCCCCCTCCAGGGTGTATTCCCCCGATTTGCGCCCAATGATTCCAGGTAGGCTCTGGACCTACCGCGACCCTGAATTGGATAAGCGGTTACAGATAATGAATGAATGAATGAATTAATATATTGTCGCTTGAAGCACTACTTGCCGACGTGAGATTGTAAACAACACATGATTAGTTGACTGATTGAAAGTGACCAACCAGAGAATGCTGCTCTGTATCCCAGTGGTTTGTGCTCAGCTACCCCTCTCCACTCTTAAAATAGTCTACTTAAAATAGTGTACTTAGTGTACAACTACTAAAATAATGTATAAATATTAAAATAAATATAGTGTCCCTAATTTGCGGATTTTCACTTTTCGAACGTGACACATTTGGAACGTAACCCTTCCAAAGTGGTAGCTTATTCGCAGTTATCAGCTCAGGAAGATAAAAAATGCCTTAAGATAAATTCAGGCTCATGGTACAGACAAGGTCTATAATATAGTGTTTGAAATAGTTTTAAAGGGGACAAGGTGAGTGTTGTACCTATTACAAAGTATTTTATGACGCACACAGGTGTTTTGCTTTTCTGATACAATCTGCCCATTTTGCAGCTATATAGAATGTCGGTAGGCAGAAACTAATTATCTAGCTTGAAAGAGCTCCCTGACCACCCAGCCATCTTAAGTTTGTCATAAGACCATTTCACACATGCACAATAACCCATGTTATGATACCCATGTGTGAATGTGAACACCCAAGTCATTTGTCCCAGGCATTACAGTGATTATATCCTGCTACCTCCCAGAGACTCTGGAATAAGTCAAAGTCAGTGCATGTGAGAATTGAGCCATTGGAGATAATCTGCATGCGCTGCACAGGCATCGCTCCATGCACACGGCACATTTCGCAGTGAGAGCTCATCTGACAAAAAGCCTCCTGCTGTGTTATAGACCTTTGACAAATGTTTGTACCATGAGCCTAAACCAGATATACACCAGGGTCCAAAAACAGAATGTATCTTAAGGGGTTGTCAACTTCCTGAGCTGATAACTGTGAATAAGTTACCACTTTGGACAGGCTATCATACCAAAAATCATCTGCAGAAATATATATTTTCAAAATTTATGATTAGGTTTTTACCACCCTGAGATGGACCAAAAAGTGGTATGGCCCATGAACTAATATGAACTCCATATTAGAAACTCCACAGTATCAGGTCAAAAGATGTCCAAGAGTGGTCCTTTCCCATATGCAGCGCACAACAGATTTTCTCTCAGACAAGCTCTCACAACACGAAAATTGATGGTGCCTGTGTAGTGCATGCAGATTAAAATCAAAGCAGGTCCATTCTCACATGCACTGATTTTAACTTTATCCAGAGACTGCGGGGTAGCAGGATATAATCAGTGTAATGACTGGGACAAATGTCTTGGGTGTTCGCATTCACCCAAGGGGTTATTGGGGCTTATGATAAACTTAAGATGGCTAGCTAGATGGTGCTCCCTGACCAGCCAGATAATTAATTTCTGCCTACAACCTTCCACACAGCTGTAAAACAGACAGAAAAGCAAAACACCTGTGTGGGTCATAAAGTACTTTTTAATAGATACAAAGTACCATGTTTTGTTGTTTTGTAATTTGTCCACAATTAAGTAGGTTTGTGTTGGGAGTAGTTGTGCAACATTGCAGGGGAATTCAATTTTTATTTTTTTTTTAAGTTGGCAGGGAATTCAAACATACTTGAAAATTAGTTCTAGTCATGATACTGGTTTGAAACAACACTTTTCATCTTTGTGAAATAAAATAACAAATGCAAACAAGAAGCTGGCAAAATCATGCAACTTGATTTTTTTTTTTTATCTTACAACTTTATATATTTTTAAATACTGGAGAAAGGCCATCTGAAACTGGATGCATTGAGTAAATGTTAATTTAGTTATTATTTAAATTTTTAGCTTGATCTAATGATAATGAATACTTTTCATCTATCCCTCTTTTTTTTAATAATTGAAGCACTAGAAGTTGATTTGAAATGAGAGATTTTTTTTCTAAACTTTGTGTCTTCCCTATGGTGTAACGCATGTGAAAAAAGCCTCTAATTAAAGAGAACCAGTCAGACACTTGCCATGCAACCTCAACACACTGCCTGTGTAGGCTGAAGTGAAAAAAAGAGAGAAAAACCTCTCCCACCTATGAATACGACTCTCTTTCATTTTTGTCTTTATGGAGGATATCTCCTGCCCACATGTATGGACTGAAGATGACTGAAGCAGAGGAAGATGCTGTAATGTGAAAAGAACCATAATAAACAGTCATTTGTGTGTGTGTGTGTGTGTGTGTGTGTGTGTGTGTGTGTGTGTGTGTGTGTGTGTGTGCATGTGTGCTTGGCTCTGTTACTGAGCTGATAATCTCTGCCATCCTTGGCCCATTTGAAATGAGAGAAATCTGTGTTTGAATATCCATTTCTTGTGCTTAAGGGTGCATGGAAATGTTCAGTGAATACTACTTAAAAATTTTCTATTGGCTTATCTTTTCTTTGTATTTATTTTTATTTAAAGACCCTTTTTGTAATAATAATAATAATAATAATAATAATAATAATGCATTTTACTTATAAAACACTTTTCAATAAGTCAATAATAAGCATGCTTTGTTCATTGTTTAACATATGTGAAATTTCTTCTCTGCATTTAACCCAGGCAGTGAACACACATACACACACGTGCAGTAGGGGCAGTGAACACACTCTCTCACACACACACACTGAGCACTGGGCAGCCATTCCAGCACCCAGTGAGCAGTTGGGGGTAAGATGCCTTACTCAAGGGCACTTCAGCCATGCAGGTTGAGGGAGGAGACAGTGCTGTTCCTTCTTACCCCACACCCTGCCCCTAAGCCATTTTCTCTAACCATAAGGCCATGGCTGCCCACAAAGTTCTAAATCTCTGGCTATTAATTTATTATCCAGATCAGTTTTAATCTAAATATATTTGTGTGTTTCATATTTACTAATCTATTAATTTATATAAGATAATATTCTTAGATAAGCAAGAGGGAGATCAAGGTTAACAGGAGCTTACAGACATTGAGGATAAAATTGGGACACAGTAGACCACTTACACCATTCCCATTACATAAACCTTTCAAAAAGCCGGAGTAAATAAAGCCCCACTTTTGCTTTAGATCTGAAACAATCACTAAGTGTAGACAATTGAAGCTGTGATAGAGACAAAGGCTGCCTTAATTTAATACTTAAAGAAACACATTTTTGTAAGACACATCTGTTACATATCTTCTGCCTCTCTGCTGAAAAATGAATAATGTTTTCCTTAATGGCCATTTTAACAGGAAATACATGAAGGATATTCTATATGTAATAATGCACTAATGTTTAATTAAATACAAAAGGGACTCAGATTTATCTAAAAACGACTAATTGACTAAATGAATAACAATTACAATCCAGTAGTTTAAATTAAATGAATATTAGCAGGGATTTTAGGTGTATGGTGTATAATAATGATAAATGTAGTAAAGGTACTGGCAATGGAATGGACTGATAAACATGTTCATGTCTGAGTGTACTGCAGGCACTGAATGTTAAACAGAGCAGATTATGAAAAATTAATATATAACAGCAAAAGGAATTTGCCTTTCATCCTCAAAGAATGTGAAAAATCAAGATGATATCCCTTCTGGATGGATGCCACCCCTACAGACAGCAAGCAGTCTCCCACAGACGCCTACACTTCGCTCCAGCTACTGGAAGTATCCGCCTGTGTCTGAATCACTGCTTTCCCCCAGACTGTACACCACCCACACAGCCACTACAGCTACAGCTGACCAGGCTTGATCGCACCAGCACTCTCAACGACAATACCGCCTCATATTCTATTTATTAATTGCCATTGTTTCTGGATTTTGTGAGTGACAAGGTCTAAATGAGTTGTGCTTTGAACCATTTATGTTCCAAAGGAGTATGCAGTCAGGAGTTGTGAAGTGCTGTTTTGTGCATGCTTCAGTGTTTACCACTGTTAGCCCACGCAGGTTATTCTCCAACCGTAAAATAATGAGGATCAAAGGTGGCAGCTCTGAATACTCATTACTCAGTTTCATGTATTCCTTTGAATAGCATCAACATGTTGGCATGCCAAAGAGCTGCTAAGTGCTAAAGTCAGAGGCTCTGGAATCTCAGGAAGAAAATATGGAGGTTGAATAGCATTAAAGGCACTATCACTAGCCCTTGCACTCATTCATCCTACATCTCAATTTAAGAGAAGGCTCTATTCCTGATAAAACATTCACTGAAATGTTTGACAGTTGTACCTTCATAGCGTGTGATATCATCTCAGTTGACATTCCTGTCTAAAAGAGTTAGAGCAATGTATATCCTCTTGGCTATCTGATTTATTAATGCACATGCAATCAGGCCCCATCAATATGTCTCCTGCTGGCAGACGAATTCACATTTTTTCTGTACTAATAATAATTTACTTCAACCTTATACAGTATATTTCGAAAAGTTTACCATATTATACACCTATTCTAATCAGTGAATTCAGCCACATTAATGTACACCTGGTTCCGTACCTTAAAGTTCTGCCAATAGAATTTAACACCGCTCAGTCTAAGGTCACCATGCCCAATGCAAAGCATCAACTAGAGTTCTACAAAATAACTGTGGGTGAGATCTTTTTAATTTTCTTTCATAAACAACTGCATACATCAACTGAATTTGGTTTTGCATTCATGCATAAAGTCATTCAAAATCCTTTGGCTGTTTTGTTGCTTGTTGCACAGTCTACTACTATTGAGAAGGACTATTTAAACTTTTTTTTTAATTCCTTTTTTACTTAACTGCTTTTATTATATTTATCTGATTCCACACTTGATACTTTGATATTCTCATAGAAACAATAGGAAAAACCAGGAAATAAAAACTAGATCATGTCTAGTTTAATTTTCTAGTTTAAAATTTCAATAAAATGAAATTTTATGTCCTTATATTGAAGCAGTAAAGCATGAGTACAACAATAACTATATTGTTAATAATTAGGCTGTGTGTTATATAGGCTGTGTTTTAGGCCGTTATGGTAAATCACTTTACTGTTGTCACAAACACAAAACTGTATTCAGCAGCAATAGCAACTCTGAATGCAGGATACATTTGAAAGTCAGATTTGAGCAGTGACAAATGCTGCCTTCAAAGTAGAGTAATAGTGAAAGCCATGGCTGAGTACAGGGAGCATGTGAGAAGTGTCACGCCCTTGTCCTGTTGTGTCTGTTTTCTCACTAGCACATGGCTCTGTTTGTTATTGTTCATGTCTCCGCCCTTGTCCCGCCTATGTTCCTCCTCCTTGTCAGTGTCCTCGTCAGTGTTAATTGTAATCCTGCCCCTTCGTTATTTGTTCCAGGTGTCCTGTGTCAGTGTTATGTATTTAAGTTCCCATATGTCACTTCCTGGTTATTGTTCATTCATTTCCTGTGTGATAGTTCCCCCACTCTAGTCTATCTCTGCTGTTCTTTGTTTAGTCCACCTATGTTTTGTAGTCCTAGTCTGTCTTTGTTTTGTTATCCTTGTTGTAAATAAAGTTTACTGTGTTATTAGCGTGTGCGTCCGCCTCCGTCAGTCCGCCCCACAATTCTGACAAGAGGAGAGATGGGGAGTGAGGATGCTCCTGAACTTCAGTGCAAAATGGCACTGTGACATCTGTGTGGTCAGAACCACCAGAGATTCTAAACAAGGAAACCCGGTCTTAAAGTGAATTTATTTATTTATTATATTTTTACCTATAATTTTGCTGTCAATAATGTATTTGCCCCATAAATTACACAGCTATATGGGAAAATATTTTAATCTGTAAAATTTTGAATTTTAATAAATTCACCCCGGTGAAAGCCAAAAGGAAGTCAGGGGTGCATTGGGCTTACTGCTTGGGCTAAAGAGCAAGATCCGCCTTGGAGCATGGAATGTTTGAAGCCTGTTTGAGACCTCCAAGAGAGCACAAGTGAGCTCAGTGAAATGAAGAGATACTACCTGGATCTCCTGGGGGATTAGTGAAAGTCAGTGGAAGGGCTCTGGACACCAAACCCTAAAAGATGGATCTATCATCCTCCACTCAGTCCATGAGAACACCATGTAGTAGCCATCATAATCTCTAAAGAGAAAGTCAAAACCTTGCTGGAGTGGGAACCAGTGAGTGAAAGGCAGAGAATGCCTAAATTCCAAGTTCTGCAAACACACAATCATGCAGTGTTACGCACCAACCAATGATGCTGAGGAAGAGGACAAAGAGGATTTGTATGAACAGCTCCAAATGGCTGTCTCTAAACACGTCCTGGTACCTAAACACGACCTGCTCCTCATAACTGGTGACATGAATAACAAAGTGGGAACTGACAATTGCAACTATGAGAGAGCTATGGGCACACATGGACATGGCATAAGTAACAACAATGGTGAGCGCCTTGTTGATTTCTGCTTGAACAACAGTCTTGTCATTGGTGGAACTATATTTCCACACAAGAACATCACATGGACGTCACATGATGGAAGAACCATCAACCAAATTGGCCACATCACAATTAATGAAAGTGATGCAGGTCTTTACAGGATGTGAGGGTATATTGAGGTGCAGATGCCTACAGTAACCACTGTCTGCTCATGGCCACCATCAAGCTCAAGCTGAAGAGATTGGTGCTACAAGGCCAGCAGCAGAAAATCCATGATATTGAAAAGCTCCATTATCCAAAGAAAAACAAATGGAAAATCATGAAAACATATACTCTGAAACAGCACAAAAAGTCCTAGGCTATAAACAAAGAGGGGCCAAAGAATGGATATCCGTTAGCACCAGGCAGAAAATTTAGGAGAGGAAACAACTAAAAGTAAAGCTATTTAGCCTCAAGTTCCAAAGACTTATTGAAAGAGCCAAGCTGTCATATATAAACAAGGACAAAGAAGTGAACAGGAGTGCAAGTAGAGACAAGAGGATATATATACAGAAAGCCTGGCAAAGGAAGCAGAGAAGGCCATAGCTTTTGAGAACCTCAGACTGTATATAAGATCATTAAACTACTCTGTGGAATCCACACAAGCCAAAGGTACCCATATTGGGGAAAGGAACGGCAACATTTACTTATCAGAGTGTGAGCAAGCGGCCAGATGGGTCCAACATTTCCATGAAGTGCTCAACCACCCTGAACCATAACAATCTGCCAACATCATAACAACAGACTACACCCTGGATATTAAAATCTGACCTTTCTGAGGTCAAAACTGCCATTCTATCCCTAAAGACTAGCAGGGCATTTGGCCTGGATGCAATCCATGCCGAGATGCTGAAGGCTGACATTATAACATCAACTACAGTCTTTACTGACCTCTTCCAAAACATCTGGAACTGTGGCACCATCGCTGAAGACTGGACTAAAGGCTTCAGTCAAAATCCCAAAGAAAGGCAACACTAAAAACTGGTGAGCAATCTGCCTTCTTTCCATCCCAAGCAAAGTGTTCTACAGAGTCCTGTACTATGGAATTCCACCTAAGATAATTACAATCATAATAATCTTCTATGAAATATTTAAGTGCAGTTTCCTTATGGGCAACACTCTCACTCAGTTTCATCATCTTTCCAATTCTCTTCCTACGTACAATAGACTGGATCACAACTAACAAAATATCTAATGGACCTTGTCTTCTCAGTTGGAAGATCTTGAGTTTGCAGACGACTCTTAATAAACCGTTCTAACTTGCAATTGAACACTGACAGGCTGAACAAATATGCCATACAGGTCGGATTTAACATCAACACCTTCAAAACTCAATGTGCATAAACTCCACCCCCACAGCAACTATCTGGGTGAATGGAGCACCACTTGAGTTTGTGGAGGATTATACCTACCTTGGCAGCCTTATCAGCAAGGACAGCGCTGTTCATAAAGACATTAGAGCAAGGCTGGGAAAGGCTCAGGGTGCCTTTTCCAACTCTGTTCTATACAGAGGTCTAAACAAAACAACATAAAAACAAAGATGCTTCTGTACAATAGCAAAGTAAAATCTGCCCTCTTGTGTGGTTCAGGGTGTTGGGGTGTGGTTAGTACAGACATGAGGAGACTTGAGGTTTTTCACAACAGATGCCTCAGACGAATCTGCCAGATCTTTTGCCCAACAAAAATCTAAGCAACAACTATCCAAAAAAAAAAACAGTAGTCAAAGCATAACCAAGGACATTACATTAAGACACTTAAGATGGTTTGTACATGTGTTAGGGATGAAGCACCTGGATACACCTGGATAAAGAAAACCTGGAAGACCCAAAAACACCTGACATCTAACATAGAACAGTGGTACATGAGCTTCAAAAGATCACTCGTTTGTGCTGGATATCTGCATTTCATCATGATTGACAATTCTCTCTGGCCAATCAGTGTTCTGCAAATTTACGTGTTACATTTAGACCCTACTCAACTTGATTGAAACCAAATATAAAAATATACCCAGTTTCAAGTTCCAGGTACCAAATTTGCCTGATGGAAAAGCAAAAAGGCTGAGTAGAGCAAATAACTATGATAGTAAGAGCTGTGCATTGCAGCTTGCAATGTATGGGCTTGCATAACCACATACAGAGTGGCTATGCTGACCCCTGTCCACTGTTTATAGCATTTACACTGGACACCTTAACAACAGAAATAGACCATAAAAATTGAACAGAAAGGACTGATCTGAAGAATCATACATCATGTGGAGGGCCAGGTGTGTATGAGTTGCTTAGCTAGGGAAAAGATGGTTGCAGAATCCAGTCTTGGAATAAGGAAAGCCAGTGGTGGCAGCATGATACTCTGGGCAATGTTCTGCTAGATTCTTAACTCACTTGGATATTAATATTAGATGTACTAATAAGGTTGCAGTGAAGTACACCCTTTCATGTAAACATTATTCTGTAATTGCAGAACCACATTTCAGCAGGATAATATACCCTGCCACACTGCAAAATATTTGTTTAGTAATGTATTGAAGAACATGACCAAGAGTTCAAAGTTTTGGCAGGATGTGTTGAAAGATACTTTAAGGTCTAGTTTTTTTTTTTTAGCAATTCAATTTAAATCACTTCAGTATAGAGGGTATGAACAATTACTGAATAAAAATCATTTATATTGCAATTTTTTCATGTTAAATTGCTATTTTACATGCAATTGCTGCTTGTTATATGTAAACAAACGCAAACTGAACAAAAAATCAGGACAATTCCCTGAAGAGGTTTAATGTGACAAATTACAACCACAGATTACAAAAAGTTGGAATGATATGGAGAATTTTAGGCACCGCACCACTCCCAAGACCCAGTGAGTGACATGTCCAGTCTCACCTTAGCAATCAATCAATCATTCATTCATTCTTTCATTGTCTGTAACTGATTATCCAGTTCAGGGTCCAGAATAACTGGGCGCAAGGCAGGAACACATGCCCAAGGAGGCGCCAGTCCTTCACAGGTTGACACACACTCACACATGTGGTGTTGATTTGGGTCTCCAATCCACCCACAAACATTGTGTTTTTCGACGAGGGGAGGAAACCAGAACACCCAGAGGAAACACACACAGACACAGGGAGAACACACCAAAGTCTTCACAGACCTCCCAGGTCTCTGGAGCTGTGTGACTGCAACACTACATGCTTCAGCACCATGCTGCCCAGTAATAATAATAATAATAATAATAATAATAATAATAATAATAATAATAGTGACCTAAATCTGGGGCCCAAATAACAGTGCATCAGACTGGAAGCATCAGTATGTGTGTTGCTAATCTGAGTTAATTTCTATGTGAGTGTAATTGATGATGGTGAGTAATGGTGAGTGGTCTGAGGCTGGCAGCAGTAGTTGGAGGTGAGCAGCTGGTCTGTTGTGGACTTCAGGAGAATCCAGCAAACAGTCTTCCATCAATGGGCCACAATTTTCTCAGAAAATAGTAAAGAGAAGCAATTAGTTTGGTTGAGTGAAGTAGAAAAGCATATGTGAATATTTTCATTAGTAACAGACTGAATGAAAGGAGGGAAACTAGAAAGAACACAAACGTTAGAGCACCCTCAGACAAACCCATCCATCCTCTCCACCATCCTCAAACAAGAGAAACTGGTAACATAGCATCAGAGAGCACATCATCTGAATTTACCATGATTCCCCATGTCCATGAGGTCCTGAAATGACAACCTTAAACTAGAAGAAGAGGTTAGTTGCCAAACTGAACAAGAAGGTTTTGAGCCTTGACTTAAAAATATTAACTGTGTCTCTGAACACTAGCTGGAAGATTGTACCAGAGCTGTGGGGCTATGTAGGAGAAAGCTTGTCCCCCTACTGAAATCTTATGAATTCTGGGAACTAGTAAGAGGCCAGCACCCTGAGATCTGAGTAATCTTGATGGTTCATAGTGTGTGATGAGTTCTTGCAGGTATTCAGGAGCGAGACCATGCAGGGCTTTATACGTTAGTAAAAAAAAATATTGTAATCAATGCAGAATTTAACTGGAAGCCAGTGAAGGGCTGATAAGACTGTGCTGATATTATCAACTTTTCTAGTTTTAGTGAGGGCCCTGGCTGCAGCATTATTGATTAGCTGGAGTTTACTGAAGATTCTGCTGAGGCATCCTGTCAGTAGTGCATAAAAATAATCTAATCTTGATGTAATAAAAGCATGAACTAATTTTTCAGCATCTGGCTGGGATAAGGCATTTCTTAACTTGCAATGTTATGAAGATGTACAAAAGCTGTTTTTGTAATCTTACCTATATTCTGATCAAATGATAGATCTGAGCCAATTACAACACCCAGATGCTTAGTTGAGGAGCCGCAAAAGTCTGCAAAATTTAATATCAAGTCTGATATCTTATTTATAGCAGGTTTTGGACCTAGAAGGAGAACCCAATGGCAGCATGTACCATATGAATAAAAAGGTCCTAATATGGAGCCTTGGGGAATTCCAAATCTCATGTTTGTGTGAATAGAGGAGACATTATTTACATTAATAAACTGGTAGCGATCTGTAAGGTAAGACTTAAACCATGATAGGGCTGTTCCATGTGATTCCAACCATGTTCTACAATCTTTCTAGCAGAATAGAATGGTCAATTGCATCAAAAGCTGCACTGAGGTCAAGTAGAACTAGCATGGATACGCAGCCTTGATCAGGGGTGAGAAGAAGGTCATTTGTTATCTTAACTAAAGATAACAGAGATATCTTAACTAGCAAACAGACCACATTTTTTATGTGCGTTTTCATGTGTTTTGTCTTGTAAGTCACAGTGTTTTTGTATGTCTCCGTCGTTCGTCCACGTTCTTAAATGCACATACAGCCGTGAATCCCTGCTCAATGTTGGCATAAGCTCACTTTTGTATCAGCACATCAGTGAGCAGCAGACAGCCCACCCAGATTCTTTTCTCATACTGGCTGGGGATTTCAACCCCGCAGACCCAATGGCTGTGTTTTCTGGACTTTATAAACACATAGACTGCCCAACACGGGGCAACAACACTTTGGACCAGGTCTTCACCACACGGAGAGGAGCTTACAAAGCCCGGCCCCTCCCCCACCTTGACGCCTCTGATCACCTCACCATAATGCTAATGCCAGTTTTCAGATCTCTGGTTAAAGTCACCAAACCAGTTCTAAAGCAGATACATGTGTGGCCAGATGGTTCATCAGAGGCACTTCAGGACTGTTTTAGCACCACAGACTGGAATGTGTTTAAAATGCCTGCTACTCACAACAACTCCACAGATATTCAGGAGTGCTCAAGACCATAACCATCCAGGCTAATCAGAAGCCATGGCTGACACGTGAGGTCCACAAGCTGCTGAAAGATAGAAATGCTGCCTTCACAGCTGGAGACAAGGCAGGCCTGAAGACAGCTAAGGCCAACCTGTCCCGCGGCATCAGAAAGGCTAAGAGGCAGCACTCCAAGAGGATAGCCCAACGCTTCAGCGACAGCAGAGTCACTCTGAGCCTGTGGCAGGGAATTCAGTCCATTACGGATTACAAACCCCCGCCACAGACCTGTGACAGCACCTCATCTCTGCTGAATGACCTGATTGGGTTCTTCGCTCTGTTTAAGGTACTAAACAGCACTCCGGCACATAAATCCACCCCCCCTCCTGGAGACCAGGTGCACACACTGTCTTCGGACAAGATGAGGGGTGTATTCAGCAGGATCAACGCTCTGAAAGCTCCTGGTCCCATCAACATACCTGGTTGTGTGCTGAAGGACTGCGCTGGCGAACTTGCAGAGGTGTATTTTGACATCTTCAACACCTCAACGACTACCACCCGGTTGCACTTACCTCCATCCTCATGAAGTGTTTCGAGCAGCTAGTCATGCAACACATCAGGTTTTCCCTCCCCCACTCCTTGGACCCCTACTAGCTTGCATATCCGTCAAATTATTCGACTGATGCTGTCTCCACTGCTCTCCATTTAGCCCTTACCCATCTATACAAGAAAGACACCTATTTCAGAATGCTCTTTATTGATTTCAGTTCTGCGTTCAACACAATCATCCCCCAACAACTAATTCAGAAACTGGACAGACTGGGACTGAACACATTACTGTGCAACTGGCTGCTTGACTTCCTGACCGGAAGACCACAGGCAATACGGGTTGGCAGTAACTCGTCTAGCATCATCACTCTGAACACAGGGACTCCCCAAAGATGTGTGCTGAGCCCCCTTCTGTTCACTCTGCTAAACCATGACTGCTCTCCATCACACACCTCCAACCTCTTCATCAAGTTTACGGATGACACGACTATAGGCCTCATCAGCAATGATGATGAGTCACACTACAGGAGCGAGGTGAGCTGGCTGGCCTCTTAGTGCAAACACAATGTCTCTCTGAACACTGAGAGGACCAAGGAGATTGTTATGGACTTCAGGAGAACTCACACATACCATGCCCCTCTATCAACGAGGCTGCTGTGGAGAGGGTGAGCAGCACCAAGTTCCTGGGTGTGCACGTCACAGACGACCTTTCCTGGACCACCAGCATAGCATCACTGGCCAAGAAGGCTCACCAACGGCTCTACTTTCTCCGCAAGCTAAGAAGAGCAAGAGCTCCCACCCCCATCATGATCACCTTCTATAGTGGGGCCATTGAGAGTATCCTGACTAGCTGTTTCATTGCGTGGTTTGGGGCCTGCACAGCATCCTGCCACTGGGGCTTCTCTTAAACTGGCATGCACTCACACAAATACACTCCTAGCTTTTACACCCAAATACTTGCACTACTGTTAAAATGACACTGTCATATCCTGATAACACCCTCATCAATTACCATCAGTACCCAACACTCAATCACTTTAACCTCACTTTAGCCTCCAGATTTCATACCTCTATATTTGCACTACTGTTTACACTGGTCCTGTTTATATTGGTACTGTCACTTAATCTCCTTATCAGTACCTAACTGTGACTCTAATAGAACTGGTATGCACTCGTACATTTTATTCAGTTGTTAAACCATTATATTGCACTATTGTTTACATTGCCTTGTACATCCACTATCCTACCTCCCAATCAGGTTATTGTCTTTTGTCTGTGTTCCATTGTCTCATGTATGTCTATCGTGAGCTTGTTTGTCATTATCATATTGTCACGCCCTCGTCCTGTGAGGTCTGTTTTCCCCGCTAAGAGAGCACATGGCTCTGTATGTTATTGTCCATGTCTCCGCCCATGGCCTGCCTTTGTTCCGCCTCCTTGTCCTTAATCCTCGTTTCAGGTCTCGTCTGTTCATGTATTTAAGTTTCCTTGTGTCACTTCCTTGTATCGGTCATTTGTTTCGTGTTGTTCCCATTACTAGTCGTCTCGTTTCCATTCCTAGTCATGTCGTTTTGTTAATGTAATTTCAATCCTTTGTATGTCCTGTACATATGCAGAATTGACAATAACATACTACTTGACTTCACTTGACTTGAGCTGGTCCTGTGTTCCATGACCAGGGTGGAATTCACATTATTCCTCCTAAATTTGAGGTTCAACTATCAATTGGACGCTCTTCTCCAGTACCCCAGCGTAGACCTTACCCTGGAGGCTGAGGAGTATTATGCCCCTATAGTTGGAACACACCCCTGTCTGCCAGTCCAGAGGCACTGCCCTGGATGTCCAGGTAATGTTGTAGAGACGTGTCAGCCAGAACAGCCCCACAACACCTTAATGTGGTGGAGGAGTTTGCATGCCTGCGTGTGCCTAGGAGCTATGTTGTCCGGGGCAATAGCCCCTGGTAGGGTCTCCCAAGACAAATTGGTCGTAGGTGATGGGCCAGACAAAGAGTGATCCATAAAAACCCAGATGAAAAGAAGAACAGCAAATGCCCAGCTTCCCTTGCCTGGAGTAGGGTTACCTCTGCCTCACCCTGGAGCCAGGCCTGGGGGAGGGGCTCCTTGGCTAGTGGCTGGTAGCAGGACTTTCACACATGGGGTCTGGCAGGGCTTAGCCCGAAGGAGCAACATGGGTCCATTCTCCCATGGGCCCACCACCTTTGGCAGAGTTAGTAATCTGGCTCTGGAGCAATGTGGATCAGGTAGCAGCCAAGGGCAGGGACCCTGGCATTCTGATCCTTGGTTACTGAAACTGTTTATTTATTTGGCCAAGTGGTGTGCTGTCCAATTTGCCTGGGTTGTACTTTTTGGAGGTAACATTACACCATATTAGGTGGTGTAATCTTTGCCGTGGTGATATTGACAGAGTGGTGCAGTATTCATTTTATTGCTTAAAAGTGGTATTGTGCAGAGGGGCTAAATTTGGGCTGGTCACTTGGCTACACCTTTTTTGTGTTTCTTTTGGCTGGCGGTATGTCAGCTCCTTGTCATAAAGGTTAGATGATCTAAATCCCACATGGTGACCGGTAGCATTTTTTATATTAAAGTATTTCTTGCTCTTAATATTTCTGTATGCATGAAAGCCAAATGAAAAAACAAACAAAAAACAACAACAAAAAACGAAAGTGTGTCTTAACTGCTGTGGTCGTAGTTATTAATATTCTAACACTCTAATTTACACTCATTTACTTGAGTGGCCTAGCAGGGGTCCCCTTACCCATAATTTGGAGGTGGCGTATTCGGAAGTAAGAGCCTCTAACACCCCCTCTGTTCTGAAGCTCTGTTCTCCTTGTTTTCGCTTTTTAAAAGTGCCGCACCGACCCATAAACTTTTCCAAGCATTTCTCCAACGTCGACTGAATAAAACATGGAGGATAATTGACCGGATGGGTAATGCCTTAGTGATTTCCATTGGTCAGTTGGTGAATCCATTGGTGAGTCTATTGGTCAGTTTCAAACAAAAACATTGACAAACAGACAAATTCACCTGTAATGAAAAGAGTCAGATGACAGAAACGAATCCACCAGTTAGACACGGCAAGAGGTAGAGGAGGCATGTCTCAACCTCATTAACAGGGTTGTATGTGAACCCGCGCATTCACATCGCCTGCATCTCACGATATTACAGAAATCCCAAGAGACTTGGATAAACTTAATTATTTTTTTTTCATATGGGTTGATTGATTGACTCAGATCAGGAGGCAAATTAACAATAAGCCGTGCCACATGTGATCCACACTCTAATTCAGTGATGCCTATTGGACCCCATTGCTCCAAAATACCAACAAGTGAATGAACTTCTAAGGTGAAAAGCCAAAATACTTGAATGTCTCCAGCTTCAATACTGGGACCATCCATCAACTCTGCCATCTGTTTCAAAGTAAGTTCATGGGGTTGTCCATAATGCTGTGTTAGATCATTCATTGTATGTGTGTAAGGATATCTACTGTTGCAGGAATCAGCAATAAGAATGGCACCTTCTAACTTGAGGTGGTCCACAAGAATCTGGTATTTGAACCATTCAATAGCATCCTCAGGCAAGATGTTCTCTAAAGGCAGTTTGAGCCTGGAGAACTCCGTCAGATCTTCATGCACAAAATCTTATATGGTGAGAGCTGGACCTCTGTAATATGGTTCTGTTTGTGAGGTGTAGGAACAATGGGACGTCTCTCAAAATGAATGAAAAATAGAAAACCTTTATTACAGCAAGCAGTAGCATGATACAATGATGTACCGTGGATTCAGTGAAGCTGGACTGAACATTGAGTAGTAGAAAAACACAGCATATGTAATCTGACAATACCGCCTTCCCCTAAGCTCTTCCTGAAGGATGTGATGTCAGTTGTGTCTGAATACAATCTATGTGTATATACCATTCAAGTTTTAACTCAGTGGAAATTGAGTTCTGTCACCTTCATGTTTAGACTAGTTCCTTTTGTCTGCAGTGGTTGTTGATTACTCAGTAATAAACTTCCTTTGATATTGATTAGGTCTTCTGGTCCCACAGTGAGAGCTGTTGTGGCTCTTCCTGCTTTGCCTGTTCAAATGCTAAATATGTCAAATGGTCAACCTATCTCTAGGAAGACACACTGGTTTGGAACATTTGTCATGATATTAATATTGTTGATTGCAGCAAGGTAAGCCAGTCACATTTGGGTCCATGCTGTAATTTCTTACAGAGATGATGCTGATTGATGATGTGAACTGACCACAGGAACAGTTTTGGGCTGCAGAGGGGATGAAAGTTGAACTTTTGATGCTCTAGGACCACTGTAAAGTACAGAGGGTTGATCATGATAAGGATATCTCACTGCAGGTGGTGATTTCATCTGAACAGGGCTTGGTTCCTGATGGGGCATTACTTCAGAAGGACTTTCAGGACTTGCCCCATGAGCAGATGGTGAAGCAAGGAAGCAGAAGAACGCTGCTGAACATTCCTTTCAGATTCATGAATTAGTGATGACAGTGAGCTCAGGATCTGCTACATATCTCTCTGAATCTTCCTATGAAAATATTCTGTGTGTTTTAGTTCAGTCCTCAATGCTAGTCTTCCAGACATGCAGGATGCTTGTGGTCATGCTTGGGACAGATAACAGACTGCTTATCTCTATTTGCCTGGTCACTAGACATTGTGTGCACCGCAAATCTGCGCAGTGATCGGGCTCGAAGGACCATTTGATAAAGAGATGGGTCACTTTTTCCAAGCTATCCTTAGGCAGTTCAGTGGTCAATCACAGTGGTTGTCTGGTCAGAGACAGGGATAAATGCACACACTGCACACTGCCATAATACACATACAATGTCTTCACATTTGTGGTTCTGTAATGAATAAAGGAATAAACAATAGAATAATATCAGATGGCCAGCATTTAAATAAAAGTATGTACTATTTGGAATGATAAATAATATTAACAGCTAAAATGCTAGCTGCATGACCAGTGAATAATACCTCAGGGCATGTAGGTTATGCTTTTCATTAAAAGTTTTGCTTAGCCTTAGTCGCTAACTATATCTACAAAACAAACCACAGGAAAGGTCGCCAATTTCTTCTCATTCAATGGTTTTTCTTAGTTTTTTATGTACAATGTACATGTACATTGGAAATAAGTATGGAAGATATTCAAATTATGAAGGAGCACACATGGAATTATATAGAATACAAAAAAAAAAAGTTAAACAAACCAGAATATGTTTTATACTTTAGATTCTTCAACGTAGCCATCTTTTGCTTAGATAACAGCTTTTCACACTCTTGGCATTCTCTCACTGAGTTTCATGAGGTTGTCATCTGGAATTGTTTTTAGTGAACAGCTGTGACCTCATCAACAGTTAATTTGTAGAACTGCTCACTGTTTTAATGTGTTTGAGACCATAACTTAGGTTGTGCAGAGGTAGGGCTAGTACACAGTTCTACAAAATGAACAGCCCTATTCCACCAATGACTAATTGGTGGAAGGTGTGTCCAAATTTTTGACTGGTACTGTATAAATATCAAAACATAAATACACTTAGTGAAAGAATGACATTCAAACAACAATACATCTAAACTACTTCTACACTAAACATGTTATTATTGAATAATAAACACATTTATATTTCTCAAAACACACAAATGGATACAATTAGTTCTTTAAGCAAAGATAAACAGCAAGTGTCCGATAGAATCTCTCTCATACGTTCCAGCTAATCTGTACTGACCCCAGCAGTGGAAGGGGAGCAGAAGCAAGTCAATGATTGGTCACAGTCCCCTGCCAATCTACCAGTATTGGACTCCTATTGGTTTGCTTGAGTGACTACTCAAGTGTGATTTATACTCATGTATGAATTTTATTGTGCAAACTTGTTAGAATCATTAGTTAGGATTAACATGGGGTTGTATGTGTTTACCTGTAGATATTTTTTTTTTTACCTGGCTGGAAACAGCGAGAGGTAATAAAATGGATAAAATCAGCCAAAACAATGGCTGAAATTCCTGTAGTGCTGAGACATTGTGTCTTGTGTTGGTTCACTTTGGTGCCCTTGGTGTGTGTTGCAATTATACTTGAAATTACCTGCATGAGAGTTCATTTAGAAATGGACAGAGAACCACCTGCACAGGTGGTCTGGTTCTGCTAGTCTGTTCGAAAAGGAGCATTCACACATACTCTAACGAATTGCACTAATGCACCAGGGATCGCTTTTTTTTTATCGACACACCCTAAATCACTCTAAAACAGTCACAGAATTCCACCTCAGTGTTGGGTAATAATAACTGAGACAGCATTACATAAAATAGCATCACAGCACTGACAGCTGTATAACATAAAAAAGGACCAACATGAAAGAAATATTCTACAAACATATCACAAACTGTTTTACACAAAAAAAATGTTTTGACTTGCAGAATATGATTAAATCTTACACAAAGCCCAATGTCTGACTAAGTAAAAGCTTAAAAGTGAAGGAAAGTCAGCTATTTGTTAGCATGTCATATCTAAATTGTTCACACCATAACCAGGCAGAGACATGGATTTTATAGCTTTTTCTATATTTGATTGATATAGTCATAGTGGTGTCTCTGCCCAAGCTGTGAATCAAATCCTAGAGTACCTTGTGGAGAGAATCAGTTTTTCTCAGTATAACAATACCTATACTATTATTACCAGTTGTCTGAATTAGATAATTAACAGCTAATAAATATTTGATCACTGAAAACTGAATTTTATTTTATTTTATTTTTTTACTAAAGACCAAGTTTTCTTTGGGGAGATGTCCGTTCAATATGAGTTTGAGTTGCTTTTATGTTATTCCGTCCTTAATGCGCGTTCCCTCTACGCATCTATGACAGATAGCTAACACACAGAATCCAGAAATATTTAATACAGGGATGTTATTAACGTGCTTTACTGAGTGAAAAAGCATAGGCTTTTCCTGGTTAGCAGGGCGGCACAGTGACGCAGCAGGTAGTGTCGCAGTCACACAGCTCCAGGGGTCTGGAGGTTGTGGGTTCGATTCCCACTCCGGGTGACTGTCTGTGAGGAGTTGGTGTGTTCTCCCCGTGTCCGCGTGGGTTTCCTCCGGGTGCTCAGGTTTCCTCCCACAGTCCAAAAACACACGTTGGTAGGTGGATTGGCGACTCAAAAAGTGTCCGTAGGTCTGAGTGAATGTGTGTGTGTCTGTGTTGCTCTGTGAAGGACTGGCGCCCCCTCCAGGGTGTATTCCCGCCTTGCGCCCAATGATTCCAGGTAGCCTCTGGACCACCGCAACCCTGAACTGGATAAGCGGTTACAGATAATGAATGAATGAATGAAATTTCCTGGTTAGTTATTAACCTTACAGTCATATGGTCCGAATTAACGAATAAGAAAATAGTTGGAGTTAAATTATTTTACAAAAACCACCACAAGGTGGCGTTAGTAAACAAATGGAAGGACACAGTTGCCATGACATTCCCCGCCTGGTATCGACTAGAAGCCATTATTTACCTTCCATCATAGCGTATGTCCACAGGAAACACTTAGTTTTTAGTTTTTAGTAGATATTAAAAGGACTGTTTCTGAGACAGGCCTAAGAAATGACCTGATTGTCCCATGTCTTGAAACTCTGAGTTCTACCTTTCTGACTTTTACATTACTACAAGCAATGGCATTGGTTACAAGAGCCATGGGCCAATCATTGCATTTAGCTTGTATGTCTTTTAGTAGTACTATATCACCCTCTTTCAGGTTTTGACGTTCTTCTGACTATTTGTTGCGGCTCTGAAGTTTTGCTAGATATTCACATTTCCATCTGTTCCAGAAGATGTTTGCAAGGTTCTACACCTGTCTGCATTGTTGTCTATGAATATTTAATTCTTTGAAGTCTCCTGGAGGTGGAAGAAGGTTGCAACCCTTTTGAGTAAGTAGCATAGCTGGTGTCAACAAAAAATGTGATTCTGGGTCAGTCAAGAAAGGGGTAAGAGGTCTTGAGTTGATGATTCCTGCAACCTGCGCCTGGCAATGCCTAGCATTGGCCCCCAGGACCCTTCCATATTGGACGCATGAGGCGGATTTAAGACCTATGAACAACCTTCATCACTAAGGTATCTCTTTACTTTGGATTCATGATCTCCAACTCTTTACAAGCTCCTATGAATTTAGCCCAGCAGTCCGAGCGGATCTGCTTAGCAGGACCCCATATAGCAAAGAAGCTTCTCAGGGCAATTATAAAGGTGGAGGAGTCCATGCAGTCATTCAGTTCGATGTGTATAGCACAAGTGCTCAAGCAAGTGAAAAGAACAGCCCATCTCTTAGAGCTTGTCCTCTTCATGTACGCCTGGGAACCACCGTCCAAGGTCCAAACACATCCAGATCAATGTACGTGAATGGTGGTTCAGTGCTTAGACAATCAGCAGGTAAGTCTGCTATCTTCTGTTCAATGGCTCTACGACGAAGCCTATTGCATGTTACACATTTGTGAACAATGCTGTTAAAAGTCTTCTAACACCCACAATTCAGTAGCCTACAGAGCGAACAGCAGCTTCTGTGAATACTCGACCGTGATAGTAATCCACAAGAAGTTTTGCTACATGACTGCTCCCTGGAATGATCACAGGAAACGTCTCTTTGAAGTCCAGGACAGAGTGTTTAAGTCAACCTCCTATCCTGAGAAGTCCTTCACCATCTTGCTAAGGGTTCAGTTTTCTCAGTGTACTGTTCCTTGGCATACATTTTCCTTTATCAATACAGTCAAGCTCTTCTTTGTATGCTTCCTGCTGTACACACTTGATAATAACTGTTTCTGTTTGTGACAGTTCTTCAACTGTGAGTGGACTTATGGAATAGTGCCATGATTTGCAGGATGCTCTCTGATTTTCTGTTGCCTTGTATGACTGAACAATGTGTATGAGAGAAGCAACAGTTCTCAGTAATGACCTTCATGAAGAAAATCTTTCAAAGCGTTGAGATCCAAGATGGGAACTCTTGGTAAATACAGTAGTAGAAAGTGAGTGGACTTCCTCATCCGTGTTTGGATTAATGAGGTCATACTTCTCCTTTTTTAGAGATGGTTCTTCAACCTTTGTCAGGAAAGCTGGTCCTGTGAGCTGGGTGTGTTATTGGGTCCATTACGCCTTTCCTGCACCTTATGAACCTGAAGGATGTCATCAGCCAAGAGTAGAAGGATCTTAGCTTCTAGGTTGAGGGGAGGAATGCGGTGAGCAATAGGCTTCAGGTGGGCATGCCAATGTGCTGCATCAGGAGTTGGTATTTTAGTCTGGTCATTCTGTATTTTATTATACATTCAATCAAGGTTGGCAAATTCAACTTAGTTCTTCCATCCAAGGACTAGATTCCATACAAGGATAGTGACAGCACAACTATGTAGGGTGTATGCTGAGTTCACTCCTTTAATATTCATTACGAACAATTGCTCTGATCATCCAAGATCACACAAAGCTTAATCGTCTTATTTGGATTACCTTTTGGATAAACCTTGGCTAGGCAAATCTTTGAGCAAGATCTTGCATTTATACGATCTCCACAGATTCCAGTAAGTTTTAAAGTAACTGCAGACTCAGGCAATTTTGTTTCTCCTTCTGCACTGTGCTCTGTAAGCGGGTGGTTGAAGAGAGGTGGTCCCAGATGCAGAACTGAGACATGAACATCGCTGCCACATTCCTTACACTTCCTGGCTTCCTACACTTCCTTACAGTTCCTGGCTAAATGGGTGAATGTGGCACAACACCTAAAGCAAATGCCGCTTTCTTTCAAGAATGCTTTGCACTCTCCTAAAGGCTTGCTCTTAAACCCTCTACATCGTGTCAGAGGATGAGGCTTTTTATGAAGAGGACATTTCTTGTCAACATCTTGCTTATCGCTTCTTGAACTACTTACTTGACTAGTGTCTTCTAAGGAGACTTTCATCTTACATGTGTAGACAGAACTTGTTGCTTGGCTGGCTGCTCCAGTTTCAATGAGGTTCGGATTCCTGCTGAAAGAACAAATCTTTTGTCATTGCGTGTCCGTGCCTCTCTAAAGATGAATTCACAGAAGAATGTAAATGGGGGAAAGGCAACCTTTTCTTGAAGACTGTAGGGCAGTTTTCCACAGTGGGAGCTACATCACAGGCAGTATTGAGATAGATAAGCCCAGGTAAATTACCTTCATATTTAGCAGACTCCACCTCCTGTAGGAGATCCCAAACCTCTCTCAGACTTACAGAGTCTTTGCTGCTGATCTTTGGGAAGTGATCCATTCTGTCAAAAAGACTCTTTTCAATAACCTCTGGAGAGCCATAGCAGTCTTCCAAGCACAAGGATTACCTACATGCACGGCTCGAATCCTCCTCACTTGATGAGCAGACTGTTCTCCTAACCATTTTTACAAGAGGTCAAGTTGCTCACTTGCTGATAGGTGTAATCCTTCTATGACATTCATGAACAATGACTTCCATTCCCAGAAATTCTCCAGATGGTCATCAAATTTTGTGAGTCCAGAGTTAAGCAGCATGCCAAATACCTAGTAATCTCACTTATGTTAGCATTTTTGTCAAATGCTGTCTGTGGTGTAGATGTAATGGTTGAGGGGTTGATTGTAGGTGCTAACTTTTGAGGCTGCTGCGTTTTATCGTCATTATCATTCAGCCTTTTATATGAAGCTCTGTCCTTTGTACCTTTAAGGTGATACTGTCTCAATGGTGTTTCTGCTCTGAGCTTACAAACAATGGGCTCTAAGGTTTGTTGATATGGATCAAGCCCTAAAGAAGATGTAAGCCCTTCTTCAGACTGACGCTGAATGTAGTTGCGAATACATTCCAAAACTTCTTGTACTTCTGACTTTCTATCTTCACTCTCGCATTCTGCTGCTGTCTCTAGCACTTTCATTTCAGCCATAGCAGCAGCTACCTCACTGTCTTGCTTTATAGCTGCTAGAGTCACTTCCATTTGTGCTTCTGTGACTTTTAATTGAGCTTTTCTGATCATGACTTTGGATTTTTTTCATACACAGCCCTGGCTTTGGCATCCTCTAACTTAGCTCGACCTTTAGCTGCAACTGAGGAGCTTTTTGATCTACTTGTGGCAACAGAAACTATGGATCTTGTCTCCAATGCTTGGCTCTTCTCCGTAAACTCTGTGCTCTTACAAGTTTTCTCTGACATCATGTATTGCAAATACACCTGTCTGTATGAAGAGTAATGATGAACGAGAAGTAAATGAGACAAAGCTTGCATTCCTTGAAATGTAGTGTCTGTTGAGAGGTTGCTTTTTACTATTCTGTCCCTAATGCACGTTCCCTGTACACATCTATGAAAGATAGCTAACACACAAAATCCAGAGAAAGTTAAAAAGTGCTTTACTGAGTTATTTTCTCTTCTTTCATGATTGATTTATTTGTTAATTCATGTAAAAAGCATAGGGTTTCCAAGGCACAACAAAAGAAAATGGAAAAGAAGCTCTCTGTCTAACTGCATGGAGAGATTTCTTACTACTGCAGACTTTTCCTGGTTAGCTATTAACCTTAGAGTCACATGGTCTGAATTAACCAATAAGAAAATAGTTGGAGTTAAATTATTTTACAACAAACAACCACAAGGTGGCATTAGTAGACATATGGAAGGACACTGTATATGTGCCATGGCACGTGTTTTCAAAACTAATCATCAGTAACTCACTCGTTCATTCATTCATCCATTGCTTATCCAATTCAGGGATGCAATGGGTCCGGAGCCTATCCAGAATCACTGAGCGCAAGGTAGGAATAAAACCCAGACGTGCCAATCCTTCACAGGGGTGACCTTATATATTTCCTTTATAAATACCATTAAATCATCACAAAAATATTCTAGTGTAGTCTCAAGCCTTCCCAGAAGAGTAGAACCTGTTTATTGTAGTAAAAAGTATACACACTATTAATGATTCCTCTTCATTTAAGATTAAATGTAAAAGAGCGTGTCCACATATTTTACATTTCATTCAGGGTGCGGCATTTTGAAGGGATACTTTGAAAATTTAAGTTACCTTTTGGAATGTCTGTTAAAAGATGCTCCTGAAGTAGGTCTTTATCAATCCAAAAGCACACTATCATCTAGAGAATCCTGGAGAGCTGATACCTTTACTTACACATGCCTTTTTTTTGTGTAAGAGAGGTTTTTCAAAACAGGAATACCCCCCATCTGCTGGGAGGAAATGGTGGTGTACACACAGCCTAGGTGCAAATGAAGCAATACTTCATTTGCACAAATCCTTGAGTCATGCACAATATCAGGGTAGCCCACAGATAACATGGCCCAGGACAATGAAGGAACTTTAGTTTCATTGTGGCTGTAATGGAACCAGCTGGAGGTTTAAATTGAATACAGCATTACACTGTCACCCCAGTAAAATTTCAGAAGGCACATTGCCTTTCCAGCCCTGTAAAGCCATTTTCCACAGCCTGGATATCATCTTCAGCTGTAGCAAAATGAATCACTCCAAACACAGTCTCCAACATGACAGACAAATCTGTGTACAAGGAACAATATTCTGTCCAAAACAGATATGCCAGAGATGGTGACAAATCCTAAAATCAAGCCTGCTGCCTTGTCCTTCAAAAAATCAGGTCAAGACTGCAACAGTCATATTTAGCTGGTAGCATTTTGCGGACATTAATCTTCCATCATATGTTAATGTAGCCATCCTGGAGTAAGAACATTTGTGCATAAGATTTGAATAGATTGTGTTTTTTTTCTAAATAAAATGTGCCTCATAATTTTATTAGTATTAAGTATTATTGTTATTAGTAATAATATATTTGGTATTCATTTTGGTGGTGCAGCAGGTAGTGTCGCAGTCACACAGCTCCATGGACCTGGAGGTTGTGAGTTCAAGTCCTGCTCTGGGTGACTGTCTGTGAGGAGTTTGGTGTGTTCTCCCCATCTCAACGTGGGTTTCCTCCCATGGTCAAAAAACACACGTTAGTAGGTGGATTTGTGACTCGAAAAATGTCCGTACATGTGTGTGAGTGAATGTGTGTGTCACCCTGTGAAGAGCTGGCACCCCTCCAGGGTGTATGTTTATGAAGTTCTTTGCACAAAATTACTCTAACAAAGAGGTATCACCAGCTTTATTCTTGCCAATTTCAGTCCCTTTCAGAATGACTTGTTTAAGGGGTCTGTCATTTTATGCAGCTGAGCATTTTCCACACTATGTTCAACCCTGAGTCGGACCCAGAGTCCAGACTTTCCTAGGGCCAAAATTTGGAAAATGTGACTGAATTGACAGTTGCACCTTACTCTCCACTAATACTTTTTTGGCTTAAGTATAAACAGTCAGCCATATACAGAACAAAATGAGGTGTAAAACAATATTTATTTAAAAAACAATATATAAAGAGTTTAACATAATTAACTTTGTGATTAGCCCTCCAGCATCCAAGTCAGCATTTGTCTGATTCTGTAACAGCTGCAGTCCTTAAGGTGGAATAGAAGAAATAGACGTAAATGTAGCTGTTTACTTTCTAGCTTGCAGCTTTGCATCACCTTAAATGATGCAGTAGTCCAGGCTACTGTAACTTCTTCACTCTGAAGTTTTTAACAAAAAAACATCAAATATGCCGCTGTTATTGTGATTGCGTGAATCTGGTGGCAGCATTTAAAGTGGAACTGAGACTTTGAAGAATTCAACCTAGCCTTTGGAAAATGTATATTTTAATGAAATAAGCATCTTTTAGACTGTAAGCCCAAGTTGCTTGTTTAGCATTCAGCCTTTTGGCCGTTTTCACATATTCAAGGTTTTGATGATCTGTGAGGATGGTAAAATTGATGAGAGCACCCTCCACTCTTCCAGTGCTGCCTTAACTGCTAAAAGCTCTGTTCCCTACGTCAATTTTTTTATTTTTAACTTTTGAGGTGGAAAAAAGCTGAGATGGCTGTGGAGGTCTATTTAATTGTTTTTAGGTTGCCTTTGAGTAGTGAGGTTAAAGGGGCAGCCATGACACAAATTTTTGAATGTAGCACCTATAAAAAGTAGCAAAGACTAGGAACCTTTGAAGTTCTTTGAAGACTGCACAGTTCGGGCCATTCCAAAACCAACTGTACTTTGCCATCTTCCATCTGTACACATGGTGCCCTGAGGACACAGCCCAGAAAGGGCATGGTCTTACGGAATTCACAGTTCTCTAGCTTAACAACCAACTAGTGAGCTAGTAGGCAATGGAGGACCTGGCAAACATGAAATATTGTCCTCCATATGTGACAAACACTAAAATATCATCAGAATAATCTACAATGTACTTGAGCATCTCTCTAAAAACTTCATTTTAGGTCTGTAACACTGAGGGGGCGTTAACCAAGCCATATGACATCACAAGATTTGTATCATTGACAAAAGCAGTTTTCCCATTTGTCTCTCCTTGTATGCACTAAGCAGATCTAGCTTTGTGAAGATTTTGGCGTCACAGAACATTTTGAATGCATTTGGGGCAAGGGCTAACTTTTTAAAAAAAAAAAAAAAAAAACATAATGACATTGAATCCATAGTAATCAAGAAAGGGCTGTTATCTTCCATCTTTCTATAAATGAGAATCCCACAGATACAGGGGAAGCAGAGAGGAAAATAGCCTCTGTGATGCAAGTCTCCATGGCTTGAGACTTGGATAGACAAGGCATACAGCTTACTTTTAGCAGGGGTGGTACCTGGTACCAAGTCAATAGCACAGTCCCAAGGTCTATGCAGGGCCAAGCAGCAGCCTCTTTTGCTAAAGACCTCAGGGGGAGTTACATACAGTGGGTGTGACTAACTACTCCATTGTGTGAGCTCTCCCTGGGACGAGGAAAGAAGAGGGTTATGTAAAGCCAACCAGGGGTATCGTAACACAAGGGGACTACTGGGAGAATCAATTATAAGCAAGGAGATATGTTTCTAACACATCACTGAACACCAGTTAGGGACAGATGCACAAGCTGCAATGTGGTGAATTGTTTGTCATTACATGCCAGTTGAGTTTTCAGAGCTTTGTTGAGGCATTGTCAATAGACCACCTTGAGAGCTTCTTCATTCTATCCACTCTCAGCTAGCGTGAGAAAGGTGGGTTAGTGGCCGATGACTTTAACAGAGCCTTGTCATAGCTGTAACAACTGCTCACCAGGATTCTTTCCACTAGCTGATAGATTGAAAACCTCCTGAAACTGCTGCTGGAAAGATGGAGTTGAGTAAATGCCCCGAGTTCCCAAACGGCAGTAGCACAGCATAGTGCCTTACCAGAAAGTAGTGACATGACAAATGCGATCTTCAAGTTGTCCGTAGGAAAGGCCACAGGAAAGTGGCTAAAAACAAGGGAACACTGCAGCAAAAATCCTTTCCATAGCTCATGTGCCATATTGTATTCATCAGGAGTGGCAGTACTGAGGTTACAGGGAAATACTGTGGGTGGATGACTTGGACCGGGCTGCACTAAGTGGGTGAACTCATCCATGCTGTGGGTGACGTTTGATTTCCCAGCATCTGGCCATGGGCCTGCACCACATAGCGAAGAGCTTGGAGACCTGCAGGATCCAGGGTGGGTAGAACATTCTGTAGTGAGAAGAGCTCAAACACAGGATTAGGATCCATTAAGCATGTTTAGTACAGTAACTGAGGGTCAAAAAACACAAGACTCAAGTGTCAAAAATCCAAAAAACAAAAAGCTCAGAAGATAAACCAATTAACCAAAAGCTCAAAGGAAAATACCAAGTCCATGTCCAGATTCAAAACATTAAGCATTAAGGCTCAAGAGGTGTGGCAAAACATGATCAACAAACATGAGGAATTCAGAAAAGATCTTGAAAGGCCATTGCACCAAAAACCACAAAGTAATATGATACAATGCTCTCTAATACCAAAGGCGAAGGAAGGGCTTTTTAAAGTGAAGATAATGGCAGGGGAAGTTGGATGCAGGTGAGAGGGGCGGGACTGGAAATGTACTAGAGCTGGGACTAAAATTCTGGTGACGCCGACCTCTGGTGGCCAGTGCACGAAGTGAAGTGTCCTGGGGCAAACTCCCCTGAGAAACCCTGACACAATTAAAAGTCCAAAAAACAGCATCTGTGGAAGCATGGGGATGCATCAGTGCCCACAGCAACGGTGAGATAATATCTATCATTGATTGATTTCCAAGGAACTTCATGTCAATGCCAGACCTCATTCTGCATGAGTTACAACAGCTTTGTAGAAATAGCTTTGTAGACATGGACTTATAAGCGGAAGGCTAAGATAAATGATACCTTAACTGTTCATGAAGCAAGTGGGATATTATATTGGAATTTCCCACAATAAACCAATGGCATTCTCTCCTGAATCCCTGTGGAAGAATGTGCCATTGTTAAAATTCAGGTGCAGATGTATAAGCAGCTAATGGAATGCTATCATCATACGACACAAATATTGCTCAAACACACACACACACACACACAGTGCAGTGGTGTTTGGCTGTGTGCTAGTTGTGTGATGATAGTTGCTATTGTGAGAAATTTAAAGAACACGTGAAGAGACCTCCTTCCATGAAGAGAACTCCCACTGATGGTGTGCACACACAGGCACACACTGTGAACACACATTCGTTTTCATGCATTTGAGACTATTACCAAAAAAAAAAACATCCTTGCAATGTATGAAGAATTACATTTATATTATCTATCAATACTACTAACCTAACCCTAACCCTAAATCACCAGCTTGGTCCACACAATGTGAGTGTATAAACAGAACCCTCCTGTTATACACACACACACACCAGCCATGCAGCAATGCATGTCAGGGTGTTTGTGTGTGAGTGGGCGGTTAGCCATCAGCGTAGCAGGTCATTATGAGGCTCTAGTGAGACAGCTCGTGTTTCCCGTGTCAGCTTGTCTCCGCGTGCACGACAGGCTTTTCTGACTAATGAACGAGCCAGTTTCTGACTACAAGTGAGCAAGAAACATGGCCAACTGCATGCAGCTCAGCGCACATTGTTAGCATGGATAATATTGGAGAATGTGGATGATTGCCATAAGGTGAATTTTAGGCAATCAGTGCATCTCAAATGTCACAGTGGGCAGGCATTCTTATTCTCAACTCCCAACACACACACACACACACACACACACACACACACACACATTCTCTCTGTGTCCCTGCCTTGCTCTTTTTTTCTGTAATGTGTGATTCCCAATCTCTCTCACACACAGACCGGTACATTTTAGATCTTGCTCTGTTTCCTCTGTCACTCTCTCACACATCTTAATTTTATCTATACAATATACTGGATTAATTACTCATTTCTAGGACAAATGTTCTGTACCTTCTGCAGCTGTTACTAGTCTATTTACTGCACTCTTAAAAATAATATGCAGAATATACAATAAACCTGTATTATGGAAATGTGGAAAACATTCCTACAGATTTTAGCCATTCCACTTGAAGAAGATTTCTGCATTTTCTTTGGAAGTCAGAACCTGCTAATGGGTCCTTGAAAATTATAATTATTCATCTAGATTTTAAGAGGGAATATATATTTTTGATTGTAATAAAAGGAAGGTGTACATTTCTTGGCAAACTGTGAAACATGTTTTAAATTAGGCTAACCCAGCTTCTTGAGATACTTTTCTGGGATTTACATGACGTGTTTTAGCTAATCCAACTTATTTTGACAATTTTGTAAGCACTGATTGTTCTTTCACACACACACACACACACTTTTGAGTCACCAATCCACCTACCATCGTGTGTTTTTGGACTGTGGGAGGAAACCGGAGCACCCGGAGGAAACCCACGCAGACACAGGGAGAACACACCACACTCCTCACAGACAGTCACCCGGAGCGGGAATCGAACCCACAACCTCCAGGTCCCTTGAGCTGTGTGACTGCGACACTACCTATATATCTATCTATCTATTTTGTTTATAAGATAATACAGCTTTTATCCAGTTCAAGGTCACGATGGGTCCAGAGCTTACCTGGAATCATTGGTCGCATGATGGAAACACATCCTGGAGGGGGCGCCAGTCCTTCCCAGAGCAACACATAAGCACATAAATTCACTCACAAACTCACTTTTAAGTCTCCAATCCACCTACCAACGTGTGTTTTTGGACTGCAGGCGGAAACTGGAGCACCCAGAGGAAACCCACGCGGACACAGGGAGAACACACCAAACTCCTCACAGTCACCCGGAGCGGGACTTGAACCCACAACCTCCAGATCCCTGGTGCTATGTGACTGCAACACCACCATGCTGCCCTAATCCTAAATATGCAATCTTAATAGTAGATTTAATAGTTGAACTTTTTTTTCATGTGATAATGCAGGATGCAGTGGTGCCTGCCATTTACATTTTTTCTTATTTTTATTTAAGCTTACTTACCAAATATGTTTTTTTTTGGAGAGCAACACTGCCATCACACACCACACTCCTCACAGACATGTCACCCGGAGCGGGAATCGAACCCACAACCTCCAGGTCCCTGGAGCTGTGTGACTGCGACACCACCTGCTGCTACCATTCAAATGTAGTATTGAAACATTTTCCCCAAAAAGAAATGAAGTATAATATTTCTGTCTCCTTTTTTTGCTTGGGTTTTCTTTATCTATTTTAGGACTTGTCTGATGAGGTGAATCTTTGAGGTGAAATATTTGCAGAATTATTGAACAAACATTCCAGCATCACATTATATTAATAGTCAAATGCAGAGATTTACATCATGCATCAAATAATTGAACATGTTTTATGTCTCAAACTATAAATCAGAGGTTCATAAACAATTATTGGGAACTGATTTATTTTAATGTAGCTAGGCCTATGTAGACTACATAAAATGGTCAGATATCCAAGACCTACATTTTTAATCTGCCAGTGCAAGACAACTTATGGGTACTGTCCAATTGGAATAATTTGATTAAATGGCTAAAGGATTTTGGAGAAAAATAGTAAAATAAAAATAATAAGTGACTCTGCTCTCTTTTGGATGATGTACCATTATTGTCCATTACACTGTATGCATGACTACAAACATGTATGTCAACATATATCAGCAATTCAGAATCAATTCGGTCCTTCCTGGTTTTGCATGCCCATGGTTCAAAACTCAAGAAGAGAGAACTTTATTCGCATGACCACACGGAGGCAGTAGGTAGTCTGGGATACATTTATATGAAAAAAGAAATATACAATCAGTCTCAAGTGTTTTTCAAATGCTTTCTCTAAGGAGAGACTAAAGGGTGCAGATCAGCACAGGCTAAAGGCCAATAAGACTATTCATTTAACACAATCCAGGTCCAATGCGTTCAGAGGAACGGCCGTTCTCCAGTGGTTCGGGGCTGGACAGCGGCGTGCGCCTTGTGCTCAATGAGAGGAGGAAAAGGAGGAGGAGGAGGAGGAGGAGGGGGGACCTGTTTGGGGATTGGAAACTCGCGAGGATCTTCATCTCCATCGATCGCTCGAGCCTCAAGCACCTCATCACACGTGGTGCGCCTCCAATGGAACGAGAGTGATTCAGAGCCGTGAAAAAAACCCAGAAACACTGGAGAAGGAGGGAATGCAAAAGCCTATCGCCCCCTCCTCCCGCCCCGCAGGTGCTGGGCTCTGGAAAATGGAAGTTATTTTTGGAGGTCCAAATTAACCCGGACGACGCGCGGTTCGAGCGAAGGAACAAACGCGCGAGCGCAGAAGTTAACGCTTTTCTGGAAGAACTGCGCTGTTTGTCCGTCAAAGTAAACGACCGTGGTCAGCAGTACCGGAATATTCAGCAACCGCTTTTTTCGAGTCAGTAATGAAAAAAACTGCATTCGTTTGGACCCCTGTACACGTAGACGAGTTGTCACTACTCCGAGGCGGTTTACTACTGGAAATGGCCCACGAGCCGCGCGAGTGAAGCGGTGGAAATTACTGAAGAAGAGACAGAGAAAGCACTTCGACCAACACCGAGTGAGTAACTCTCATCTGGTTTGATAACGACAGTGGTTTCATTATTGCGCGTTTAAGGCGCACACCGCGACTCCTGACATACTCTAACCGTGTTTGGTGAGTGGAGTTTTTCTTCATTAGTGTCAAAAATTCACTGTTTTTCCCCCTCCTTAATATTTCTACTCTGGCCTCTCTTTGACGCTTCAAGCTCTATTAGGTTACAGCCGCTTCCAATTTATCTTTTTAAAATACTTCCAGGAGCAGGTGGGCGCCTTGTTATTATAAACTGGGCACTAAATGCTGACAAGGCGATCTCTTCCAAACAGGAACTTTTTAAAACGAGCATCACAAATGTTCAAAACACGTTTCAATCACATCAACATCAATTTCAGTCATTTGGCACCATTTGTAGCGGTTACGCTAAAGATGCGCGTTTTTTTCCTAATTTTGCGCACAGCGTTTCCACCTCCGCTTGTTTGTGGGAGTAAAGAAGGCACTCTACTACATTCCCCACAGTTTAGAAGAACACCCCGGTGTATTTCACGCATGCAGCTGCTGCTTTAAGCGCCGTTTTCGAGCGAAAGCCCAATAAAAGTCAGATAGACGCGTGGGGAAAGCTTTAGACTCCTCCAAAGACAGTCGGAGTCTTTGCTCTGTTCGCTACAACATCCTGCACCTGCGCTTCAGTGCGGTTTACTGTACATCCCGTCTGTACTTTCAATACAACGCATTACAGTCTTTGAAAATGAGAGTAAAGCCTGAAAGGGTAATCAAAGTACATCTACCAGCTTTGTTTTTTGCAGTGGACTTTTCCAAAAAAGGGATTCTATTTTATTTATATTCATGGCACATGGGTTACTAATGTAAGAAGTAAAAACTGCACATAAATAAGAAAAACATATTTACACATGCTTTTGAGTGCAAAATTCCACTGGAAATTTACTGCTCAGCCTTTTCTATGCCCGTTGCTAATTTTCTTCCGCAGAACATGTTTTTTAATATCTAGTACTGCGCCAGCCCTGTGAGAGAAGAAAAGTTTGTGCTGCAATTGCTCTGTGTCATATGGCCCAGTTCTTTACTTTTACTCTATCATTTTCGCAGGAAAACCCACTCACACTAGTATTAAACTTCATAACACAGCCAATTGTACTTCTTCTGAGGTTTAGTAGGCTAACTGTTGTATTCCAAGTTGCAGCTCTTGCTGTGTGCCATAATTTATATTTCAGGGTTCATTAATTTGATTACAGGGATGTATAGCGACAGTTTAAGACCTTTTGAAGGTTCATTCACCTGTATTTTAAACATATTGGTCCAAATATTCAAGGAAATAATAAAGTTTAGATAAAAATGCCCATTATTTATTATTTATACAGGTAATATTTTACAGGAGCTATGGCTTAAAAACACTGGCTGTAATTCTTAGCCGTGGCCTGGTTAGTCTCATTGCAGTAAACTTCAGAACTTGTGTCTGCTGCTGGTTTTTCAGCACATCGTTTGGTAGTCATTGCACAGATATGAGTTCTTTTACACAAGGTTCTTATTACTTGGCTTTATGAATGGAAAGTTGTTAGATTTCACTTCATTAAGAGGGGCTTAACTGGACTGAAAAAGTAGCATCTTAGTGCTTTACTCTTCAGTTTTATCTCCCTTTAAATCCTCGGAGACTTGTCAGGTTCGATTGGTAAAAATGCTGTGCAGTTATCAGATTGTTCCGTTGTGGATATTGTGGCATCTGTGACAAGAAGCACACATGCAGGTGAATGTCTGGTTGTTAGAGCCCACTCTAACCATCCCGCATGTAAGGAGATGGAGGACTGAAAAAAAAAGGTAGTTAACCTTCCGCGTCCTGAAGAATGCATCTTTGCCTATGTGACAGTAGCTCGAATGCTTTCTCAGGGAAAAAGGTGGTTAAATGAAAACAGATGGCGGCGCCAATCCCCATGCGGGCGCTGCTTCGCTTCCGCCGCGACCATTTATCACCGTCAGGCCCCCTTCATCATAAAGACTTTACCCCCTTAAAGGAGAAGAGTGCTGTAGTGTTTGCTCGGTGAGAAATTCTAATTTACGCACATCAGTGGGGCTCTTTTGGAGCTTATTGTCAGCACCTAAAACCAGGTTGAAATTAGTTTCTCCAGTGGGCTTTATTGTTGTGGTAATATGCGACAGGGCCTGCATGGCAGAGCGGAAATACTCTTTGGGTTCCTCTGCATGATAATTGAAATGTAGTTGTCATTAGGAAGACCCTTTTCAGCTGGGAACACTCAGGGATCCAGCAGCGGTTTGGAGGGAGGAGTTGTTTGTGTAAACATAAATCAGCACCAAAGTGCTGGGAGATTCCTTCTTGTGTGAGCTTCGGCACTCCAGTGAACATGGTAATAGCTTTAACCAGGGGCTGAATGGATTTATTTGCATAAATATTGTAAGCGGGTTTTTATAATTAAGTTTTACAAGTGCAAATCCAGTTTTGAAGCATGCCCATAAGATCGCTGTACAGGCATAATCAAAAGGGCTGAAAAGGAAGAGGTTACTTAGCATTTAAATGGCCTGTGCTGGGGTTGGGGGGGAGGATGGCAAGTGCAGGGGGCATAAATATTAGGAGGATAGCTCTTTCATGGGTTTGGGACACTGTTAACAGATGAGGCCATTTCATACGCTGTGTTGTGAAGATGCTGAAGTAAACTGAAGCAGTTTGATTGTCCTGAAAGTTCTGGAGGATGAGCAGTGCTGTGCATTCAATTTGGCCACGCCACAAAAGAATAGCTCAGCTTAGAGGACGGCCCCTAGATCTCAGCACAGAGTACAGACATATGCAAAACAGAATTTATATACACACCATATGGCCAAAAGTGTGTAGACATTTTATGCTGTAACAGCCTCTAAAGTTATAGGAAGTTTATACTCTACCAATTAGATACATTGCTATGAGCATCTGCTTGCCTTATGCCTCTGTAGCTACAGTGAGGACATTTAGTGATGTTGGATGATTAGTGATGGGCTGCAAATGGCATTTCAGTTTAGATCCAAAGTTCTGGGTGGAGCTGTAGGATTACAGATAACTCTGTTTCACAGCTCCAAAGCACTTGGCACTGGGTTACATAGCATTTTGTATTGTGTTTCCATTGAAAGGAGGATATAGGACTAGGTTTAATCCCTGTGTGGGAAACCACCCCACAATGTATTAGTGCTTGAAGATGAACCGGAATTGCAGTAGCACAATATACAAACTCTATTTCCAGAAAAGTTTGAATGCTATGCAAAACGTAGATTAAAAAGAATACAAAGATATGAAAACTCTTTGCAGATAGTACAAAGACAACATTTCATATGTTAGAACTGAGAATGTTTTATAGTTTTTTGAAAAATATATATCAGTTTTGAATTTGATGTCAGTAACAAGCTCAAAATTTGGGATAGGGACTTATTTACCACTGTGCTGCATCAGCATTTACCAAAATTCTGTAAATCTTTGGGAACTGAGGAGACTATTTGCTGTAATTTTGAAAGTGATTTTTTTCCCATTCTTGCCTTTTACAGGATTTCAGCTGCTCATTTGTTCAGATCACTGTTATAATATTTTTAATTTCACAATGCATCAAATATTGTCACTGAGTGTGAAGTAGGTTAGCACATCTCTTTTACTGTATTCCAGTGCTCTTGTAAATTTCTTGTTTGCGCAGTACACATTTAAACTGTATTTGTGGATGCTATGACAAACTGTATTCACAGACAGTGATTTGCAGTTTTCAGAAGATCTTCTTAGTAAAAAGATTGATTTCGTCTACAGAAACATGTCTGTTTTTAAAGCAGTGCCATCTGAGGGACTGAAGAACACAGCCAGCCAATACTGGTTTTGGCCTTGTCCCTTTATTATAGCGATATCTCTGGATTCTCTAAATTTTGTAATCTTATTGTTAGGGCTGGGTACCATTTACATTTGAATGTGGTAACAGTACCCAATGATACTGTTTTTCAGTATTTAAATTTAATAAACAAATATGTACAAAATAAAAGTAACTTCAGTTGTAAACCAGAGTAATATATTCAGCTTATAGGTATTTCTTTGTGTTTAACTAAGTTTTTGCTCCAGTTAGAAGTCTTTCCGTGGTCTGCTTGCATTTTTTGTTAGAAATAAGGTTATGTGCCTTTTAACGTTCTTCATATCAATGTCTCTTTGTGATAACACGTTGCCAACAATGACAGAATAACCATTTTTGGATTCATAAAGAACCATATTTGTTTAACACCCTGTTTTTTTTAAACAATCACACAGCTGGTTTTGTCCTAGAAACATAATAAACATACCCCCAGAAACCTTAAAGGGTCTACTTTTCAAATATATGGAGGTTGAAAAGAAATGTATTTTTACCTGGTTGTTATTGAAAGAGGCATGTCTCTCTGAGACTCAGACCGTGATCCTTAAAGGCTTGAAGGCCCACTCATTCATATTCATATGATAATAGTATGCTAATCCAGCTGCTTTTATTGGAGGTTTATGACGCGTGAAAATGCTCCTTTTGCTATATAAACAAAAGCACATGATTGTGTTTTCGCACTGAGCAGAGCTCCGACACGGCACAGTCACGCTTTTCAGCGGCATGAGGAGGAACGCCTTCATTTTGTGATGAGTAAGTGAAATATATTTGACTCATTGTTCTGCAGCATGTTTGGCGCTGGTTAGCTTTGATACTACACCAGTTCAGTACTATATTAGCTATATTAAATGACGGCTTGGATGCCCTGCTGCTTTCAAGCAGTCATCTGAAGCTCATATTTATGAATTTGTTGCTCCAAAGCAGTTGCTAAATAACTAAAATACCACCATTTAAAAACAAATGATTCAGTTGTTCTGACTGATGGGTTGTTGTGGGGGCCAATAAGCCATTATCTTTGACAGTGGGAAGAGGATTTCTCACCTGTGCTTCACACCTATCTCATGAATGAGTGATATGTGAGCCACAGGTTTAGAAAAATACAGTGTCACATCAGATTCATAACTAATTAAAATATCAGAAAGCTGTAAACACCAGTGTGTAGATAACACCTGTCTACAAAGTTCAGAGCTCTAAAGAAAACTTCATACATTTTCACAATGTGTTTTTTCAGTGTATATCAGCACCTTTGAAAATAGGTTGTTGGGAATCCAGTTAATTTAAACAAAAACAGATGAATGACATACAGACTTCTCTCACATTATTGTTGCTGGGTTTGTGCTGAACATTAGCATATGTAGCTTTTTGGGAACAAACTTTTTTAGGTAGGTGAACTTTGTTAAAATATCAAGGCATGTCAGATCACCTCAGACATGTCTGAAAGGCCTCAGACTCCAGGGGGTTAAGAGAGTGCGGAGAACCTTTTGAAGGTTTAAAAATCCATCAAGCAATCTTAATGTTTTTCTATTTAAATATAGGAAGGTTATATATTTTTTCTTTCATTTTTGCATCGCTCAAATAACCCTTTGTATCACTTTTGTGTTTAAGATTGCACTCTTCAACAGAAAAATCTAATTTGGTCCATACTCCTAAAATTACCACTGTAAAACCCTGCACCTCACAGGGGTGTAGGTAGGGGACTGTCCTGTCATGTTCCGCTGCTAAAATGTTCACCTTCTAAAAATGGATGTGATTGTGAATCATGAAATTGTCCTTACATAAATCCATATTACAATTTTACTTGATTACCCCCACCCAGTGTAAACAAAACCTCAACACTCATATGCAGTGAACATTAAGAACATTAAGCTTTTCTCATGTTTTTCACATTGCTAAATTTCCTTCTGGATCTCTACCTGTCTATCTATTTATCTATCTATGGCTGATGTCCTAATTTGTTTACATATTATAGCTGTGATCTTTCATATCATGTTTGTTCTGTAAAAAGGCCACTTTGGCTCTTGTTTTTCCCCCCCTCCACTTATACCTGCAAAGACGACTACACTGGACTCCTGACCTACAGATGAAGAAGAAGTGGATTCATTACCCATCGGCTATGGGACTTATTCTAGAATAGAGAGAACAAGGGGCAGAACCATTAGAGAAATGACAAATGTGGTTTCGGCTGGAGAATTGCTGTAATATCCAGCATGAAACCTATGTGCTGTATCCTGTGCCATGTGTTGCACTATATAACCTCAGGTCATAGCAGCAAATAGTGTAAAGTAATTGGACATTGGCACAGCTATGGCTGTTTTGGCTCTGTACTCTAGCACAATGGTCCTCTTTTTATGTCTTTAAAGCCACTGTCCCGGACACTTTCCCCTGCTTGAACACACCTAATCCAATTGCTTATTTTTCAAGTCATGTCTCATTGTGGGAATAAAGGCATTGCTCTTGCATTACTCTGCTTTGCCAGCACAGCTGCTGAGGTGCGCTATCCAACTTGTGGAACTTGGTGATGCGTCTAGAGTACCCATTCAGGCTGTTGAGGCACACCATTCCACTCACTTTGTCATGGCTCACTCTGTTGTTGTCTCTTTTGTTGGAGGCACATTGGAATTGTGGAAGCTCATTTTGCCACTGTTCTGCCTGTGTCAGAATTCCACTTGCATGCCATTTTTTTGCATTTGTCTGTGTCTCTTGCAGCTCCAGCACAGGACAAGTGATGCTGGCTGCTCACTTGAAGCCTAATGTCATTATGGGCTATGATAACTCTTTCAGGATGAGTTCTGTCTCTTCAGGGGTCATTGGCCACACCAACCTCATGTGAACCTGAAGGACCCTGGATGCCAATTGGCTAACAGATTCCTCCGACATCAGCTTCTCAGTAGTGGAGTTTTCAGCATTAAAAGGATGTCTATGAGTTGTTGAGTTATGCAGTGCACTTCTTGATAAACACCAGCAATTGGACAAGCACCTCTATGTACCAACTCTGAAATTATGGAGGATTTGGCTTTCTCCTTCCCTATTGTGTTAAGGGAGCCACTGAGCACTAATATGCCAGTGCCGGCTGAGCTGTGGGATTGTGCTTTGCTAGCATTGCGCTGGTGAGTGCCGAGCTACTGTCGCTGCTCATGGCTATCCTAACAGCAGGGCTGTAGCTCTTTGCCTGCAGTGCAGTCTGCAGCTGTCTTGTGGGCCTCTGGGCCACCATTCTTGCTTTTATCCTTGCACTGAGTAAAGAATGCATGTCCAAAAGTCCAGTGGAGCTGTCTTTCATGGTTGCAAGAGGTCTAGAAACACTTTTTATCGGTGTACACTTGTAGAGTTCTGTGTAGTAATGTTTATGCAGTCTGAATTAATGAGATCCCTTTTATAAATACATTGCAGACACTTATTGTTTTTCTGCAGATCTGACATCCTGTAAACCAAATTTAGTCCCACCCAGCTACAATTCAACCAATCTCTCTGTGCCACTTCAAGGTAATTTTGTCATAAAACTTATAGAACCTTGTTAGAAGAAAAATTTGGAAATGAATGGACACTGGCTTCAGGAACTCACAAAACAAGTTTAATATGCAACTACACAAGCCATGCCAAACACGAGAAAAAGACCTGAGGAATAAAGCAAAGCAGAAATGGCAAGGAGCACCTGGGATAAGGGCATTACATAACCAAAGACCTTTAGCTCTATGTTTAAGCTAATGATGAGACTACACACAGTTGGCATTACAGCTTTGGACAAGCTTGTGTATATTTACTTCCCTCAGAATGTATAGACTATGTACGAAATAAAGGACTTGCTACTTTGTACTTATGGGCTGAATTGTCCTTGTAACTGGAAACAATCATGGACAGAGCAGATGAATTTGGCAGCTGATAAGGGGCAAGATCTTTCAATATGACGAGAGAGATATTTGACAGAGTGTGACACTCAGAGTTGTAGGCCAGCAAGTTAATAGCCGTAACCTTGCAACAATGAGGTGGAGCAAATTGGAAGTCAGACATTAAAAGCTATAAATAGCTGTCAAAGTGCCATGGGAAAGCTGCAGAAGGGGCAGCAATTAAGGGTGGGCATCATCATATTAAACCTTTTTCAGCCTTTTCAGTGGAGTGAACCAAGACATCTTTGACCCTTTGACCCCAGGTCTGTTTCGAGAGGCAAACCTAAGACCTCAGAAGAGTGGCATATATTTCTGTAAGCCAGCGCTAGAACACATGATTGAATATGCTTTGTTAATATGCCTGTGACTATGAACTGAATAAGTGGTTACAGACAATGAACAAATGAATGAATGAATTAACATCAATGCGCCATTTCAGTGAGGTATGTTTTTATCCAAAAAGTGTCATGTAACAATTGAATGTCTTTTATATTTATCATTTACAACTTTACCATGATGTGATAAACAGATGTTATAACAAGAACAAATGTTAATCTCACATTGTATAACACACACACAGACAAAATATTTAAAGAAATAAATACTTTTCAAATTATTAATTTTTGTAATATTGTCTGAATATTAAAGTAAAATATTCAATGTTAATGCGTGCTAAGCTGTAGCTGCTTCATATTTGTATAGACAAACATGATCTATATTTGGAGCACGTGTTTGGTCCATGTTATGAATAAAACAAAATTAAAGAGTCCATATGCACCAGTATTAAACACGCTTGCATTTGTACTTAAGATGTGTCTGGATTTTTCTTATAACTGTGGTGATAAACAAGCATATAAATCAAAGCATGTGTATTCAAGTCTGGATGAACTCCAGAAACATTTCAGTGGTGCTTATTCATCAAAGCTGCTATTAAATTTGATCGGTACACATGTAAACTTGTTGTTTATTTCTACACTCAAGCACACTTCTGGTGCACTTATCACTTATTAATGCTAATACTAAGAAAACTAAACATTTATAACAGTTCTAACACTAAACAGTTCTCCTTGTGTCTGCTTGGGTTTCCTAAGGGTGCTCTGGTTTCCTCCCACAGTCCAAAAACACATGTTGGTAGGTGGATTGGCGACTCAAAAGTGTCCGTGAGTGTGTGTGTTGCCCTGTGAAGGACTGGCACCCCCTCCAGGGTGTATTCCTGCCTTGCGCCCAATGATTCCAGTTAGGCTCTGGACCCACCGTGACCCTGAACTGGATAAGGGTTACAGATAATGAATGAGTAAATGGATGTAGATATTTTGTACATCTAGACTAGCGTTTCTCAAAGTGTGATATTGCAGGTGGGGTGCAAGGAATCAGAAGAAATAAGCATTTTTATGCCTGTCTTTATTAATGCCAGGCTCATTGCAGTCACTGATACTGTGATAAGATATAGTCATTTGTTCACCTGCCATTGTGCATAACAGCTGGCCTTCGATTCACCTCATCATAGAGTCATTTTCAAAAACTGAGAAACTAAAGCACAATTTAATTAGGAGGCCAATTTTCTGTATTTTTTAAATTTTTGAACATTGATGTTAATGTTGTATCTGGTGTTAAAATGTTAAGCTATTGATTTAGAGAAGTTTATGTTATTCAATAAATATTATTGATAGAAATAGTATTGAAACATTTAAGCAACTACTGAATCAAGTTGTAATCTCACATTTGCTTGCTACCTGGTAGATCAGAAAAGCTTAATGAGCAATTTCATTTAAGAGACTAACTTACTAAGGCTGACAAGTTCCACGACGCCAGGGGCCCCTTCGCCCCCGCTCTGTGCCCGATGGGCATTGCACCGCACCCCTACTCTGGATCTTGCGGGTGGTGAGCCCACATGATCCTCCCACGTTGCCATTTCGAGCTGAGCCCGGCCGGGTTACGTGGGCTGCCCGGCCACCAGGCGCTCGCCGTCGGACACTATCCCCAGGCCTGGCTCCAGGGGTAGGTCCCGGTAACCCTCTTCCGGGCAGGGTACACTGAATTTTAATGGGTGTACTCATAGGGATGCTTTTGGATCGTGTTTGTCTGGATCTTCACTCCAGACCTGTTCGCCATGGGAGACCCTCCTCGGAGCTAACATGAGGTCATGAGACCACACAAGCCCTTCCGCCACGACAAGGCCCTGATCCAGGAAGGGTAAGGGGTGAAAACCTGCCCCAAGTGAAGGAGTTCAAGTATCTTGGGTTCTTGTTCACGAGTGATGGGAAGAGGGATGGTGAGATTGACCGTAGGATAGGTGCAGCGTCTGCAGTAATGCGGTCACTGTACCGCACTGTTGTGGTGAAGAGAGAGCTGAGCCATAAAGCAAAGCTCTCAATTTACCGGTCAGTCTACGTCCCCACTCTCACCTATGGTCATGAGCTCTGGGTAATGACCGAAAGAACAAGATCGCGGATACAAGCGGCCGAAATGAGCTTTCTCCGACGGGTCCCTGGGCGTACTCTCCGTGATCGGGTGAGGAACTCAGTGACTAGGGAGGAGCTCGGAGTAGAGTCGCTGTTCCTTCGCATTGAGAGAAGTCAGTTGAGATGGTTTGGGCATCTGATCAGGATGCCTCCTGGACGCCTCGCACTGGAGGTATACCAGGCACGTCCAACTGGAAGGAGGCCCCGGGGTAGACCCAGGACACGCTGGAGGGATTATATCTCCCGGCTGGCCTGGGAACGCCTTGGGATCCCCCAGGAGGAATTGGTGGATGTTCCAAGGGACAGAGACGTCTGGGCTTCTTTGCTCGCCCTGTTGCCACCGTTGCTGTTCCCTGAAATGGAAAAGCGGAAAAGATGTATGTATGTACTTACTAAGGCTAGCAGGCTAGCAAGAGGTTAGCTTTCCAAGGCTAGCATAGGCTAGCTACCTATAGTTCTTGCCTCAATGGGTTTCTGTAACCAAGAATGAATACTTATTAATTATTTATTTGCACATGCAGGATACATCTCTGGGGAAAAAAGTTACTTTCCTGGCACCTCATGTAAACTATGCTCTGTCCTAATTAGAGCATTTACTCCATAACTAGTGCACTTTAAAGATTTATAAAAGTAATTCTACAACACCAATACATTGTGTGTTACATAGTATGGTGACATGCGATACGATATTAGGAAAACCATAACTAAGTATAATGTCAAAGTATTATTGTTTGATTTTAACAACAGAAAGAACATGCTTCATTATCTGATTGTAAATATCAACTGCATGTCTAAAAAATAGTGATGTCCCGATTCAAGTATTTTAATATTGAGTAATATTAAGTCCCGATCTGTTACTTAGATTTACCTAGATAGTGCTGCTACACCTAGTGCACACTTCAAGTTAACTCAGCCCACTGTATCTGCTTCACACTGAATATCTCGCATTAAAAAACAACCTACCTGCATCCAAGTTGCTGCTTAATTCTTAAAAATGTTGTCTTCACAAATAGTTCATATAAATAGTTTAATATTATATTTAAACTTGTATGAAATTATCAAATGAAATTTGTATTTATAAAAGATTATTTTGATTCTAAAAGGCAGTCAGTTTTATTGTCATTACAGATGTGCTGAGGGAAAAATTAAATGTATTTTCTTCGAGACACGGTGCAAAAATAAGATTTTTTAAGCACTTGTTTTAATTAAAGCTTCGCCACTGGCTTAATTTTTGTCCATTGTTGACTTACTAGCAGTTATCAGAGAAGTAGACCAGAGTGCACATGATTAAATGTGCTGAGAACTGCTCCAGAGCTATACATGGACAATGGCAGGACAGTGTGGTGTGTGTCTGTTTGTGTGCGCACGCGCATGCGTATGTGGGTGTACAAGGGAGAGAGAAAAACAGAGAGCTGAACGGGATATTTGTGCACTGTGTTTTAAATGTACTCAGATGGAAACCTATGTATCCTTGGCATACTCAATATAACAAATATGGTAATTTTCAAAATTATGTAAAAAAAAAAAATACTATGGAATGTATGGATATGATGTGATGGTGTAATTGCAGAGCGACGCAGATGCCAACTTTGTCAAGTGTAGGCTCTGTGTTGAGTCAACACAGAAGTATAAATTGGCCTTTGCTGCAGCAGGTCTGTGATGAACTCTTTTTTTTGCCTACTCATTCACTTGTAGTATATTATCATTTGACACTCAGAAAAATATGTAGTGGTTTCAAGGAAAACTGAACTATAAAGTACAGTAGATGCCATAACGTCTAATTTTTGCTGGTAGAAATGACACGTGGATAATGATGTTTCTGTAATGCCATCAACATTGTGTCATTGTGCTGTGATTGACTATATGTATCCGCTTGGATAGAGGACATGCGCTAGTGTTTTAAAAAAAATGACTTGATTTTGGGTTGACATGGGTTGCCATGCTTTGATAAAGTCAGTATATGTAGGGAAAGTATTGTTTGCATGTTGACATAGAGAGTTGGTATTTAATGAACAAAATGTAGTTAGGAACAGAAAATTGTCTTGGGTATTGGTAAATGCTTGTTAGCAAATTTGTGTATTTTATTTTAACATATTTGTGATCAAAGGCCATGATATGCATGTTGAATTTTGTTGATCACTTGCATCAATTTCGTGACACTACTGTAAACACTTTTACTACGCTCATGACATCTTTTTTGTCTACCATACAGTAAATATTAGCCATTCACTTGCAGATAGTAAGTTACCAAAAACGCACACTTTTGATGCTCAAGCAAGATATGTCGTGGTTTCCAGGTACGTTTTTTTAAATAAGATTACTTGACTTTGAGGTGGGTTTGCCATGTTTTGTTAGAGTTAGTGTATGTAGAGAAAGTTTGCATTTTGAAATGTAGAGTTGATATTTAATGAACAATTTGCATATTTGAACTGGCAGTTAAATATTTGGTTACTTCTGTGATGTAGTTGTGTTGCTGTGTTAAGGGTTTAGAAAAAGTGTCTAATGTATTGGTAAATGCTTGTTAGTTATTGTAAAAAAAAATATTTAAAGTTATGTAAAGCTCTTTTTAAGGTGTCCTCACACACCCAATAGAAGAGCCAGATTGAAATGGACTAATGAATATATCACCTATTGTTTCACATATGGCTCACTGGCACATTCCTCTCTGTGTCCAAGCTACAGATATTTTCAGACTAATGAAGCGGTCCTAACAGCAATCCTGTGGCATTTGTTTACACTTGTTTTGCCCACTACAAATTTTCCTTTAGCATCTGATTTTGAAGTAGGGTTTTGCACAATCTTCTCTGGGTGTTCCATCTGCTGTCTTGCTGGCTGTTACTTCATCTACTTGGCTGAGCAGAGGGGTGTTGAGGAGCGGGGGAAGCAATCTGTGTGCTTCTCCCCCAGTTGCTTGAGACCCTACAGGGAGAAAGCTTACTGCTAGAGTTTTTATCATGAATAATTTCCAAACACCTTTGCTCCCATGACTAGGAGCCTCTGTTCCTGCAAAGGGGTAATGTAAGATTCCCTTTTAATGCAAAAGATTCTTTGAAATGGCTAAGGAATGCTCTTTTATATATATTAGTATTTGATTTGATTGATTTGTTATGTTGAGATATTGCATGTATTTCAGTTCTATGATTATGCCCTCTCTGCTGCTTTGCATTAGCATCCATTTTATCTTACTTACCAGTGGTTAAATGTTCTATGGCAAAAAATGCAATGTGATATTTAAAGACAACTTTATGAAAGGCAATCTGTATTCTATGAATTTATTTCCTGGATTATTTACAAGCAAGTTTACAAGATTATAATCTACCAGGAAATGTACCGGAAAAATACTACCAAACTTTTGTAATAAATAAGGTATTTTTATTGTACTTAAACCAGTGCAGTTCAACAGCTGTGTTTTTAAAACACATATATGTATAAGATATTATTATATGTTGTTACATTACACACATATCTGAAGTTTCAGTTATTGTTAGGGTGTGAGAACTTAGGGCTACATTCACACAACAGATCCAGGTCCAAATCAGATCTTTTTTTTTGTGTATGTGACACAGAGGTGTAATGTGTGTGGCTGTGAAACCAAGGAAAAAACGCACGGAATCTGATAGTTTTCATTTGGATTTGGGCCACTTTCATTTATGGTAGTCAAATCTGTTACATATTCAATATGCAACAGGGTTCATACAGTGCAGCCTTTTCTTGAACAACCAGATTAAAATTCATGCCACTTTTATGACAACCCCACTGGACATTCCTCCTAACTTCACACTGGCAAAACAACAGGTAGAAATGATGTGCACACTTCTAAACATTTTTTTATTTTTACAAAATATTGGGAAAAAAAAACATGTCAGATTTCTTAACCCTGTTTTCTGTCACTCATTTATCTGAATGGATCTCATGGAAAGTGGTCTTAATCATTAAAAAAAAAAAAAATATCAGAAGAACTAATTTCTCAATACCTCGGTTTCTGTTTTATATTTTCTCATGCCTGTATGAAGGATACTGAAATGTGGTCAACCTGACTTCATTGTTCAGCCCCCTTTCCAATAAGTGCCTCAGACATCGACCCAAAGAGGTCTGGATCAAACGGAACCATAGTTTCACATTGTGAAAACCCTTTTTTTTTAAGCATGGTTAGGATACTCTGACCAATGACAGGATGTTGAGGCAGGCTATCTTAACCAAGTAAACAATATTATCATGTTATTTTCTTTATAAAATTGGCTTTTCTGGATTATCCGTATACAATCTTAAGCCTTATTTGGATGGGATTAGTTTTAACTGGGTTAGTGGGGTAATTTTATTTTACTACAGGATGTCAGTTATACTAATAACTGATTCATATGGGATTAGAAATCTCAGTGTAAATGACAGAGATGGGCATGACCAGGCGATGTACTCATTGCCTTCAGTCCAGTAAAAGAAATAAAAAAGTAGAAAACATGTATGAAATGTTATTTTATTGCTAATTCTTTAACATAACCATATGATGCTGCCTTAAGTGAAAACAATGCGTCATCATTGAACAGTGAACATAATGTTTATACATGTTTTAATGTGCACATGAGGGAGAATTAAATTTAAAACTTCTCTCCAGTCTCACAGATCAGTTCTGTTGGTTTCTATGCTGTTTCTAAAAAGAAATAACGCTAAAAACTAAACAACTGAACAAGTTTGTTAAACATGTCCACTGCTTTACTTCTGCTTTATCCTAAACTTCACACTAGCATCCTACATAGGTTTTTAATAAATTCTGTCTCATTATTTGAAGGACACTCAGTAGTATAGAAGGTAAAGTGTAATTGAGTGTGGTTTGAGAAACAACAGTAATCAGCCACTACTATAAGTTCAAACATTTAAGGTGGAACTTGCAAATAAGGAGCTGGTAAATAAGTAATCATAACATATGTAAGCTGCAGGTGTATGTGTTGCTTCAAGTTAGAAGTTGAAGTTGGTGCTTGAAGTTTGTGCTGCTGTTAGTAGTACCATAGTATTAGCATCAGAGTGGCAACACAATCTGTTAATTCAAATTTCACCCTTTAATCTTCTGGCTAATTTGCATTGTGAAACCAAAATTTACCAAATTATACCAATTGAAACACAAACCACAGTTTTCCTTAAAGAAGGCATTCACTTGAGCTTTGCAACACCAGGACCCCAGCCATTTGTTGTATAATGGTGTGAATGTGAGTGTATCCCTTGGCCATTTTTTGTCCCTTGATGACTCACATATTTGGTCATCTGCTAATGGAACTCTAATTACTATTTGCTGCACTTGCTCATGGCTACAACATATCAGTTGGATTTGTATCTCACCACCTTAGCTTGATATCATATGTTATTTACATGCACCACAAGACATATCAAGGACAGAACACAAGTGTGTCACAATGCACTGTACCACAGGTAGTTAAGCTGTAGCTGAAAGGAGTTATCCCATATGCTAACACTCATTTTGCAGCCCACTCCCATACAAACACACTGAGCTTGGAGGCTAGTGGGCTTGGGAGTCTGGATGCTGGCTGTGATTTTATTAGAGCTGGCTTAATGGTGCCATGGTGGCTCTCTGCTTTACCTCTGTCACCTGGATACCGATGTCCAAGTCTGCCATTCAGCCTGAAAGTGCTGCACTCTATGCATTTTGCAGAGATTAATTGTGTGCATTCAGCAAGATTGTAGTGAAACCAGACCAGTGTGTTTCTCCCTTCAGTTTTACTATGGACATGGGATTTAACTGAGGGGAACAGCATATTTATACAATGCAGTGCGTACCTCCAAAAATGGCAGTTTAACTGTAGCAATTTAGAAATTTTTATGATCAGTTAAAATTGATTGAATTGATTGAAATTTGATTCTTTTGAAAAGAATAAGGCCTAGTGTACTCATTTACTGCCTGCAATCCAGTATTGTACACTGCACATTATAACTACAGTCACACCTGTTCATTCTGTGTATTTGTAAAACTATTTCTGCATTAAACAGTGATTGAGGTATTAGATGCTATGTATCCCATAGACATGGCTACAGGATGAAAGTAAAATAACAGACGCTGTCAAAATAGGACCATAATAGAAAAGGCACCAACTAAGAAGAAAACAAAAGGTATAGATTAAACCATGAAAAAACTGAGCCACAATAGGAAACAAAGAAAACAAGATAAATCTAAATAAAGTACAGAGACTGGGACAGAAGATCAGACCAAATAAATAATGACAGGTGTAAAGACAATAAACTGACCTCCAACAAAGCAAGAAAAGAGCATAGGACAAAGACAGAGACAGAGACTAATTAGTGAACTAAATGTTAAAGCTAAGACAAAGATTAACATGAGAAAAACTCTGGACTCAAACCAAGGAAGACAAACACAGAGACAAAAGCAGAAACAGTTACAGACAAAGGCCAAGAAACTTACTCTGTAACAAAGACTAAAACAGACATAATAGACTGAGAAAACAGGAGCACAATGATTAACAAAGAGACAAATGACTTTAGAAATAACTAGATAAACAAACAAAGAAAGATAAGACTCATGAAGTATGAAATAAGCAACAATAAGCTTAACATGACCATGACCCAAACTCACAAATACAAAGGATACTACTGTCTTTGCAGGGAACTAATAGCGCTTTTCTACAGCATGGAACCTACACGACTCTGCTGAACCCGACATGGCTCTTTTGCGTTTCCACCGGCCAAATTTCATACCTGGTTTTAAGTTCCAGCTCACTCCAGGTTCTAACCATGCTGATTAGGTGCTACATGGTGACGTGTAAACCCTACAGAGCACTGATTGGCCAGAGCCATGTCTATCACCATGAATTGCAGAGCTCATTCAAATCCAGCACAAACCGGCGCTTGTAAAATCTCTTAAGTTACAGCAGCTTTCACATTTATTTTTATTGGACTCACAACAGCAGCTCGTAACTTTACCTCAAGGTATTTTGAAGAGGTTTATATGCTCCTTGGGCCAATAGCCGACAAACATTTCCAGTGAAAGCCAAACGTGCAAGAAGTAAAACTGATCTGTGAGAACTGGGGCGGGGCGGTGTTCAAAACAAAAACAACACAATAAGTAAACAGCACCTAACTATACCAGTGTTGTATAGTGGCTGCGGGATTATATTCCCAGGTCTTTGTACGTTAGCCCCAGGTCTTTTGCAACACCAAATTTTTATTATGAAGCTGGATCTGGCCCAATTACCCCTTTAATCCAGCCTGCCAAATATTCCAAATATTTTAAAGAAAAATCTTTTTGTTCAGGGGCCTGGGCCCACTCAACCAGCCAGAGCTAATTCCCAGCGAGTGTGAGATCATGTTCACAGACAAACTTTATCTAACCTATAATGTTAAATATTACAATACATGTACAATAACCATGCCTGGAAGAATCTTGAAGTACGTTTCAAACACCGGACCATACCATCACTTTACCTCTCAGTCTGGCTCACACATATTATTGCTCACGTGGATTGCGTCCTTGTTAAGGTAGCGAGAAGGCATTACATGTAAGTAGCTGTCTAGTTTTTAGTGTCTTCAGTAATTCACTCACATGAAGATGTCAGATTATTCAATTACTGTTCCACCTTAAGCTGCCGTGGCAACACATAGGTTTCAGGCTGAAGCTTTGAACGTAACTCTGTCGGCTTTTAAAGTGGAACAATCAAATAAAAAGCCAGGTTTATTTTTACGTGGACTGTTCATATTTGCTGCACAAGATTAGCAGGAATGTATAAAACCCATCAAGAACATAACATCTACTATGAGCTCAGCAGTGGCGATTGCTCTAAGACTGCAAGGGAAGCTCAGCTTCCCCTAATATGTAAAAAAATAAGTGATCAAATATATACTGTTGTGTGTACATGTCATTGAATAAATATGCACTACAACGCACTCAACTTTTGTTCAGAATCAGCTTCTTATCACTGGTAAAGACGCGGCTTTCCTCTCAATCATTCCCGCACTTCACAGTGCTTGCGTCCACAGAGTTCAATAGCGAAGCAGCGAAGTGCAGCGAAACGAGACGAGTCATTGGATAAATGCTGGGTTTTGTCCCGCCCATCGGACGCTCAGCGTCTCTGGGGGTCTATGGGGCAGTGGGCTGGCCTCGGCTGGCCCAGACGCTCAGCTTCTGCATGATGATTGGATGATCTGTCTGAGACTGAATCCCTTTTTGATTGACAGTGAAATGAGCGAATCAGCAATCCTTTGGTGTAAAGGCGCACAGGCGGACACACTTCACATGGGCCAAGGCCGTTTAAGCAGCCTAGCTCTGCTGGCCATTGAGAGGACACAAGTAAAGTCCCTGGAAAAGACGCCTTGTTGGTACGACAGAGTCACAGATCATTTTCTTGAAAAGGAACGGAGGGTAGAATTTACGTATAAATAAACCGACACATTTTATGATGTAGGCCGAAATTGAGCTTTCCCTCCTTGAAAGACCAGCATCCGCCACTGGAGCTCAGTGTAATGTATGCACCATTTTAAAGCGGAAGGGAACATTTGAAAAAGAACCTGAAAACTTCATAAACTGGTGGCTGTAGTGGTGAGTATTAGTGGCTGCTGTGAGAAGTTCTACTGTACACACAAATATTACTGCAGTGAATCAATACATTGATGTATAAATTGAAGTACATGGCCGAGGCACATTGATTAAAATGCTTTTATTTTTTAAAAACTTTTTTCACTTAACGTGATTCAATAAAAGAGAGTTTACTTTGGAGACTTATAATAGCCAGCTTATATATAAAGGCATTCCACTACTGTCCCCCTAACATTTCACATTGTAGATGCTGTATTAATGGGTGAGATAGGACAAAAGCCTAAGCTACAGTGACTTTCAGTGACACTATTCCCATTTATTCAGAATTAATGCTTAGGTGGAAGGCATTCTGTTTAATATGAATTTCATTTTCAGGGCAAGAAAACTGCTAACCCCTGACTACAAAGGTTGTTTTGTGGTATATGACACATTACCTGGTGTAACGGATTTATCATGGTCATTACAGTGAACTAGCAAGACTCTGTACGGATTGTAAGACTTCAGTATACTGAAGCATGTGCCTGCGCTGTACTGGTTTCCCTTTATGACCTGAAGAAAAATTTACCAGTTGCCATTGTATAATTTGCACCCTGGTTTTATTCCAAATTTCTGAGGTGAAACAGTTCAAAGCTCCACAGCTCACCCTCAGCCAAAGGGAAAGGCTAATACTCCACAGCATGAGAGAACGTGTTTCTCATTGGTCATCACTTATTTATCCGATCAGCAGCCAGAGTTAGCTGTCCATTTCACGCTGCAGCTAATGGAGTTAAAGTCCCTCCTAGATAAACTGCACTGAAATACAGTTTTAATCTTACTTTAATGACTGATGTTCTGTCAAAGATATTCACTTTATTAAATATTAAACCATATTTGTTATAATGAATTGCACATGTTCATATATTTTGCATGTTGAAATTGTGAATTCAGCACACACCCTGTGGAAAATTTAAACATTTAAGAGGAGTTGGTGATATGTTATTTATTTAAGCTTTTGTGGTCCGGCCCACCTGACATTGAACTGAGTGTAATGAGGCCAGCCACCCATTGAGTTTAGCACATATGCAGCATAAATGCCCGGTGTTTTTCGATGTTTTTGTTGACCTCATGCTATTTTGAGTGTATTCGTTAAGTACACACATATTAGAGTAATCTCAAAGTAAATTTACATGTGCAGCTAACGTATGAATTTATGAAGTTTTAGTAAAAGTGTACTATTAAACCAAAGCCCCTCATAGTAAAATCTAAATTCTTTCAAACCTTACAAACATTTAGTAAAGATTTCATAGAGCAACATTTCTTCTTGGGGCTAAACCCTGGTCTAGGCCTTGCCGTCTAGACATGCCCCTGCTCTCAAAATTGAAAGCTGAATACCTCCCCAACAAACAAATACCTGAATATTTGTGTCCAGCCTTAACAGACCCTCTGTCATCACTACTCAGGGCTTAGCTCTGCAGAAACTGCACTATGTTAGGGTACTCCCTCCCACTTGATTTCAGGAGAGTGCTGTAAAAGTGAATGGGGAGCCCAGGAGCAAAATAAATACAGAATCTTACTTATATATATATTTTTAATCTCATTGTGTAAAAACCTTTTGAATGCATGCACCGCATGTGTTTCATAGAACTTACAATAAATGGAGTGATCTGGAGCTGCTGCACATATACATAAACATTTGTGTAGCCAAGGCAAACCATTGATTGAGGAGTATAAAACCCCCGGGGCTGTGGAGCAGTGCAACAGTGTGATCAGATTTATTAAGCATCCATGTGTTTTGTTTTTTTTGGCTACATGTCAATATATACTTTTATTAATTGGCACAGTTGCTCCAATTTAATCCCTAATTGGTCCTGAATTGTCCCATAATTTTCCCTAATTACTCTTGCTGATTTAGCAAACCAAGTCATTTCTGTTTGCATGCAGTAGTTGCTGGTCTTCACAGTTATTAAGCAAATCTTAAAAATGGGCAAAAAATGAAATCTTGCAGGAGAAGGTGTTGTGAATGATGTATCTGAAAAAAATATTTAACTCTGGAAATTCAGTGTGATCATCACACACACACACACACACACACACACACACACACACACACACACACACACACAAATGTGGTCACTGGAATCGTGTGGAATGCAAGTTCAGAAAGTTAAAACTTGGGATCTCAGATGAATACTAAAAAAGTTTGTGAAACTCATATGTTGACGAGTAAGAAAATATCTGAAG
>NC_089816.1:32637906-32640406 GCF_029633855.1 Hoplias malabaricus
AGACCACTGTCCTGGAGTCCACAGTCACACACACACAATCGGACTCTAGTTTACTCAACACACTTGTGTTACTCAAAATGGTTTAGTTTTCATAGAAAATACAACAGAACTAATGCTGGAAATGAGCTGATGTTTGCTTTATATTTATCTCCTCAGAAAATGTCACTTCCTCGAACCACTATAAAATGAAATGCTGGATTAGTAGAAGATTATATAGATACTGTACTGAGAATTATATATATATAAATATATCTCGACAGAGAGAGAGAGAGAGAGAGAGAGCATAGTATGTCCTTATTTTGTGCCCCTACACAGCACTGAAAACAAGCCAGAGTTAGCCCTAACAGTTCTGATCTGTTGCCCTGCCAAGATATTAAAAGAAACCTTAAAATAGACATTCAGTTCATCCAGAATAAAGCAGAGTACACAGATAAACATTGCCTATACCATTCCCTGGAAAGGGGTTACACCTCTGCACAGGAGATTTTACACTGAAAAGAAAATAAAGACCTAAAGAACTAGGCTCTATCACTATCTAGAACACCAGCCCATTATTGATCACCTTTATCTCATATTTACTGTCTGCCAGGAGCTGGAGATAAACCCCCTCTATGTGTAAACACCCTTGATCAATAAAGTCTGATCCTGAAAAAGCATAATCTCCTTTCTTCCATTCTTCGTGCCACTACAAGGTGACTCAAAAATCCACAGTGCATCAGTATTTCAGGTCAAATGGAGGATGATAATGGTTTTGAACGGTCATCTTGCCTCCACCCCACCATCCACTCGCTATCTGACCTACGCAGGTCACGGGTTTGGATCGTCGCTTCCTGTCTGATCCCATTACACAGAGGGGAGGAGGAGGGCCATGATTCAGAGCAGGTGGACTGAAGGGAGAGCACTGAACACGTCACCGACCAGCAGCAGAACCGCTCACACCGGTCCAGCACTGCTCGACATGTCTACAGAACCAGCTTCCTACCGGAACACCACCAGATTAAAGGAACGTCTTTGCCGTGTACAAAAAACAAGGATGGAACATATCACACAATATGAACACATCGTACCTTCAGTCCAGACAGAGGATGACAAAAAGGGAAATCTGCACTCTGCATTTAACCCATTCCTGACCGTGAATGAACACACACACACACAACATCACACACATGTACGGCTACATTAGCTTAGCTTAGCTTAGCTTAGCATGTGCTGTGGATATTGCATTTGTTGTAGCAGCAGCAGCCAAATATAGCCCTGATTATTTACCAAATATAATTATGTATTTGACCATTACAGTTTGGCAGATACACTCTTTTAACCCCTTAAAGCAACACTGGGTAATATTTTTACCTTATAGTTACAGCTTCCAATTACTGTAACGCTTCAGTGACCTATAGCATAGGGTGACCAGATCTGAGATGGTGAAAAAGAGGACACGTCTCCGAGGGAGGGTGGACAACTACTGACGTGCAGACTGACCAATTAAATGTTTACAGAGAAGGTTATCGACCAATAACGGTAGCTCTACAGTCAGACCGTCCAATCAGAAGACTTTAGGCTACTTCACCACGCCCCCTTCTCACTCAAGTGAACCAATCGGAGTAGGGAACGATTAGTTAGTTTTGTTCATAGTTTGTGAACGAAACTTCTCGAAGTTCTATGTAAGTTCTAGAAAAACAAAATCCCGGACGTTTGTGACATTTTTTAAGTCTAAAAAAGAGGACATGTCCGGGTAAAAGAGGACGTCTGGTCACCCTAGTGTAGCATAGTGAATAGAGCCACTGTCATTGCTACTCTAGGCTCAGCACTGCAGAAACGGTACTATGTAACTTTTGGAGGAGGGTAGGAAACCCCCTCCAGTCCCCCTTGTTTTTTAGGATAGTGCTGTAAAAGTGAATTAAATCTCCAACTGTAGGGGGAGCCCAGGAGCCAAAATCCCTAATCTTACGTATTGTTCCTTTAAGCTTGAGCTATGTTAATATTGTCTATATTTATTAGCGAATCTTAAAGCCTATGATCTGAGAAATACCATCAAAATAAGAATATCGTTGCTATCCAAAGAATAGCGTCTCCGTTTTTGTGTATTTTTATTGCGCTATTTGTTTCTACATTGACTTCTGTTGCAAGTTATGAAGGGGTTTTTCTTCTTCTATAACATGGCTATTCAGGGATACACATTTTTCCAAAATATTAGACACCTAAGATATTATAAAGCTACAAAATAAATAGGACACAGGAGAGTCTCAGCAAAATCTCAGCAGCTCCAGTAAACGCCAAGAATGACTCTGTCTCTACAGTGGTGTGTATTCTGTGAGTTATAGTAGTGGTAGTTATAAGAGTGTGAGGGACTGGAGTGTCACAGATGGGTATTAAAGGGATCAACAGACCCAGAGATGGGAGGATCAGGATTGGAGGTGTATATAAGACACGCTTTAAAGCTGCTGTGGGATAAGAAGACGCATAGTGAGCGAGTCACGTCAATACTGTGAGAGCATGGTTA
>NC_089816.1:32645406-32670406 GCF_029633855.1 Hoplias malabaricus
TGGCGCCCCCTCCAGGGCGTGTTCCCACCTTGTGCCCAGTGATTCCAGGTAGGTTCTACCCATCTCGTGCGACCCTGACCTGGATAAGCACTTACAGACAATGAATGAAGAAAAAATAAATGTCAGAGTGGGTCTGAGGGAATTTTGCATGCTACAGAGCTGATGAGAATGGGAAGGTTAGTGCCACGTTAGAGTGGAATATAAGAAGTGTGTGGCATTCAGCCAAGATCAGGAGATCTAGAGAAAGGGAACAGACGCTTTCTGACCTAGATCTTCAGATGAAGTGGAACAGTCGCTGAACTTCACACATCACTAGATAATCAATTACATTAATTTACAGCACTGAAAAAGAGGGTCTGCTTCCACATAAACAAACACGGCATAGGAAATTAAAACTGTTATTGTAAAATCAATCTGGCGTTATTATTATTATTATTATTATTACACGACTGGAATTGCTTATCATTCTCTCAAAGACTGCAAAGTAAATTAGAGCATTTGATTTAAATGTCTTATTCACATTATTAAAGGGGAAGTTAGTCATTTCTACCACAAAAACTAGCAAAGAATAGTTCCAGGGTCACGTAACCAGACACAGGGAGAACACACCACACTCCTCACAGTCACCTGGAGGAAACCCACGCAGACACAGGGAGAACACACCACACTCCTCACAGACAGTCACCCGGAGGAAACCCACGCAGACACAGGGAGAACACATCACACTCCTCACAGACAGTCACCCGGAGGAAACCCACGCAGACACAGGGAGAACACACCACACTCCTCACAGACAGTCACCCGGAGGAAACCCACGCAGACACAGGGAGAACACACCACACTCCTCACAGACAGTCACCCGGAGGAAACCCACACAGACACAGGGAGAACACACCACACTCCTCACAAACAGTCACCCAGAGCGGGAATCGAACCTCCAACCTCCAGCTCCCTGGAGCTGTGTGACTGCAACACCTACCTGCTGCGCCACCGTGCTGCCCACAGCAACATCAACCACCATTAAATAATGGAAATCATTTAAAAATGTTGTTGCTATTGTTTTCTCTAACATTGTTGTACCATCTACAGCTCGGATACTAGAACGTACATACATGTTATCTGCATTAAACTGGCTGTAAACATGTGAAGAACCTGCAGAAGCTGATTCGTACCTGTATGTCGTAGGCACTGTGGCTCAGACTGACTCCATTTCCATCTGAGATCTCTGTCACCTCCGATAGGTCGTCATCCTCGTACTCATCCAGACTCATGTCATGAGTTAACCTACACACACATTTAAAACAAATTCAAATAAATCATCTGTGAAAGTAAAGCCACGTACAGGCCGAGACGCCTGGAGCTGATTCAGTGATCTACCAGGGGGTAGCCAGGTTACTTCTTCTTATGATTACTGTTAGAACATCTGTGCTCAGATATTTGACGCCTTAAAAAAAGCCTGACATTACAAAAATGTACATGGTTTTACTCCAAATGTAGCTGATCAGCCAAGACATGTCCAGATGGTTGAAGCTTGCTTCTTAATTTTGCCCTGGGCTTCCAGGGTAATGCTGCTAACACGTCATGGAAGCCTTCGCCACATATTTAGAAAGACAAAATCACAACTATGGGAATGAATGGAAAACTCACTGCCTCATTCAGATTCTGATTTAATTCTTTAGAAAAGTGGAGATTATTAACATAATACAGTGGAATTCTACCTTGATCTAACTTGATCTGTTCCGTGACCCGGTTCGTAAGTGGAAAAGTTAATTTCTCGAGTCAATTTCATTCATTCATTCATTGTCTGTAACCCTTATCCAGTTCAGGGTCACGGTGGGTCCAGAGCCTACCTGGATTCATTGGGCACAAGGCGGGAATACACCCTGGAGGGGGCGCCAGTCCTTCACAGGGGAACACGCACACACACATTCACTCACACACTCACACCTACGGACACTTTTGAGTCACCAATCCACCTACCAACGAGTGTTTTTGGACTGTGGGAGGAAACCGGAGCACCCGGAGGAAACCCACGCAGACACAGGGAGAACACACCACACTCCTCACAGACAGTCACCCGGAGGAAACCCACACAGACACAGGGAGAACACACCACACTCCTCACAGACAGTCACCCAGAGGAAACCCACGCAGACACAGAGAGAACACACCACACTCCTCACAGACAGTCACCCAGAGGAAACCCACGCAGACACAGGGAGAACACACCACACTCCTCACAGACAGTCACCCGGAGCGGGAATTGAACCCACAACCTCCAGGTCCCTGGAGCTGTGTGACTGCGACACCTACCTGCTGCACCACCGTGCCGCCCTCGAGTCAATTTTCCCCATTTAAAATAATGGAAAAGCAATTAATGTGTTCCAGCCCCCACCCCGAAAGTCACCCTTTTGCACTGATATATGTTTACAACACTCTCAAATTAGTAAAAAATACATGTAGCGTTACTAAAAATAAAAGAGAAATACAGTGGAAACAGTAATAAAAAAGAAATAATAAAGTTGTAAGTGGTTACACATCGCTACCTTGAAGACGTGACGACTGGCTGGAGGAGTAACACAGGCACTGGCTGTATGACGGGAGGTGGGGGTGGGGGGAATAACGCAGAGTAGGCGGTGAACGTGGGGAGACGAAGAGTAGATACGGCTTAACTTAGCATGAAGTTCGATGTCTGCTATTTACACTAATGCTAAATTGCTAAAGCTACAATGTGCTAATCTTAAAAGCTCACTCAAGTCTGGGCGCGCTGGGAGACTCGCCTATTGGGGTCAGTGGCCATTTCCAGCTGCTGGCTCGGGGGAGGCTCGGGTTCGTTTCTAGAGTCATGGTTCGTTGGTGGAGGCAAAAAAAATATTCAAATGCCCAGTTCGTATCTTGGAAAGTTCGTTAGTATAGGCGTACGTTAGTAGAGGTTCCACTGTATTATAATAAATATCCCCACAGAAACTTGTGACGTACTGGTTGGCTGCTATTGAACAGCCAATAATGCCCTCTTGTGGAGAAATGTAGACATGCTAAACACGAGTGAGTGAGTTACAAACCAGATCCATGAACAATTTACCATGTTTTTAACCATAAAACCTTAAAAAATCGCTTTGACGTTTAAATTAATCGGACGTCTCGTACCATTAACCACCACCGTATCATTTGGACATACCCAGTGTCGCTGTTCTAGAACATTTCAAAACATAAATTGTTTTTCTTAAATCCGAATCAGTAGTCAGTTACGTTAAAAAGTTGAAAATTAATGGAATGGACCATTCACCACAGTTTGTTGTTTGTCCAACAGTCAGAACCCTGTAAAATGGTGTACACTTCAGTTTGCCTCTTGCTCAAGTGCAAAATCAAGTGACGTTCAGAAACCAAAAAAGCCTTGCTTTTCTTTTTAAAAGTGCTTTGTAGGTATTCCACGGCGCAGAATTTTCCAGAGACCTTGTGCAGTGTTCAAGAAGGTAATCAACGAAAACCTGAGCTCAGGATTTTTTCTGTTTATTACAGGTTGGGCTTCCTGACTTCAGGGAATTACTGAAGCGGCCGTAGCCCAGCCGTATGTCTTTGCGTACCACAGAGTGTGTAGAGAAGTCAGGACCGGACTGTAATGTTAGTAGGGTGTGGATAACGTGATTGAAAAGGTAACCCGTCTGGAGCTCCTCAGCTTTTGCTGAGTCTCCAGTATTTTCTGATGATTATTGCTGCAGTATGAAACGCCCTGAGCTCACACACACGTGCACAATGAGAGAGAGAGAGAGAGAGAGAGAGAGAGAGCACAGCATGCTGAGTGAGCATTATGGCCTGGAGAAATGCTCCAAATGCCTAGTGATATCACTGCATTCACACAGCATCAAACAGCACTTCTGGAACAGTGATGAAATAATGTATGCATTAATTACAGTAGCCTAGGTTTCAAATGAATCAGTATTATGCAAAATTTGATTGATTGATTGATTATTGTGAGGTACCTTGGGTGGACCATGTCTTCCTCTCTGTCACAGAGGAATTCTGTTCAGTTTATGATTAACCATTTGCAACTAAAGAAAACGTTCAATTTGTGGCACATAATACGCATGTGATGCTTGCTTGTTAAATCCACCTGGAGGTTATGCACATTATACTTTTGTAGACGATAAATATATTTACTTAAACATGACATGTTTAACATGTTGTGGGATTAAAAGTCAAATTTCACAGCGGCGTTTTAAGAAGCCAGACATTTGAAAAGTCCTTCACGCAAAGTTATTACATGATATCACATGACATTCATTCATTCATTCATTATCTGTAACCCTTATCCAGTTCAGAGTCGTGGTGGGTCCAGAGCCTACCTGGAATCATTGGGCGCAAGGCAGAAACACACCAGTCCTTCACAGGGCAACACACTCACACCTACAGACACTTTTGAGTAGCCAATCCACCTACCAACGTGTGTTTTTGGACTGTGGGAGGAAACCCACGGAGACACAGGGAGAACACACCACACTCCTCACAGACAGTCACCCGGAGGAAACCCACGCAGACACAGGGAGAACACACCACACTCCTCACAGACAGTCACCCGGAGGAAACCCACGCAGACACAGGGAGAACACACCACACTCCTCACAGACAGTCACCCGGAGGAAACCCACGCAGACACAGAGAGAACACACCACACTCCTCACAGACAGTCACCCGGAGGAAACCCACGCAGACACAGGGAGAACACACCACACTCCTCACAGACAGTCACCCAGAGCGGGAATCGAACCCACAACCTCCAGGCCCCTACCTGCTCCACCACCGTGCCGCCGTTTACAAAACAGTAAAAATAAAATGTAAAAAAAATTCATATATTCGTATAAATTCTAATATTTAAAAAATGCAATTAAATTTCACCAGGACAAAGAACTTAATGCAAACTTTCAGAGGGAAAACAGCAAAAAAGAGCAATTAATTTCATCTATTAAGCTTTAAACCTGGTTCAGTTGAGCAGTTGTGCGTGTGTAAAAGCCACCAGCCACCAACCACCAGTCAAACACATTTACAGAGCAGATCTAAAACCACCACTCCTTGGATAATTTATTTTTATGTTCTAGTAATGTTTCTAAGCAAATATCGACCCGACAGATCACTTATAAATTCACTTATACAATGCACTTTTACACAGTACTTCTACACAGTGTATCAATGTGTGTGTGTGTGTGTGTGTGTGTGTGTACAGTACCATTTCTCCCACTGGTCTTCCATCCAGCTGTCTCCATCCTCCCTAGAATCCATGTTCAGGCACAGCACCATCTGCAGGGTGGACCCAGCCTGGGCAACCTCGAACACTAACACACACTCACACACACCTACGGGAGCCTAGCTCTTTCCTGGAAGCCTAAAGTAGTGAAGGGGAGTTAATGAGGAAGAGTGAATCTCCTGTTCTTCTAAGCAGCATCTTACTGTGGAGTCCTGGCACTCCCTCCTCACTGAGAGTGTGTCCTTCCCAGGGTCAATTAAAGTCAGCAGAAGATGAAGGAGAGAGAGAGAGAGAGAGAGAGAGAGAGAGAGAGGGAGAGGGAGAGAGAGAGAGAGGGAGAGGGAGAGAGAGGGAGGGCGGAGAGTAAGGCAGGGTCCTTTTAAAGCCCTGCCACTCCACTGATTGATGGTCTGGATCGATGCAGCTCAGGTTGCCACCTCCAGCACAGACTCTCAGTCCAGCAGCAGCAGCAGCAGCAGCATTGGGGGACGGCTGCTGGATCGATGCCATTGATAACGGCTGCAAATAAACATCTGGCCCCACTCAGACAACTGTACAACTGCCCCCCAGGCCTGGGAGTTTAGATTCAGCAGTGGGTGGGCACAGTATTGGAAATGGAAGACCATACACTGTACATTTCAGCACGCTTGCAGTTTGTGCTCAGAACAACTGCAGTTCTTCTGGGAGGTTTTCAAAGCTAAAATCTAAGCAGGAAATGTGAGCATTCTCTAAAAAGATCCAACAGATATTTAAATAAGGCTTAATTTTACAACCTGCTAGACAAAATAACAGAAACACAACGTCTTCATTATACAATAATCCATTTTAAATCTGTATTTTGTCAAGTTTCCTGCTAAAACACTGAACAAATCTATTACAAAATGACCACATTTTGAACCAGATTTTAGTCATGGCTAATTCTCCCCACTTGCTAGGACTGCCTTATTCGAACAGAAGTTATCACAAATACACTGGACAGTTTGGATCAGAACAATAACTGGCCAGCTCTCTCATGCTCACGCTCACTCAGGAACTGATGGAGAAGTGCAGGCATTCCAACCCACACATGGTGATGGTAGCTGGGCTCATTTGGACTCTCCACTGCGAATGGCTTATAACTCACTCACTCACACACTCACGTTTAAGAATTGCACCACAAAGCGTGCTATTTTTCACATTTTGCCTCACATTTCGAGGGTGCTACAGTGTTTAGCATCGAAGACATTGTGTGTCCTTGTTTTATGTTACAGGGTATTTTAATAATATATTTAAAAAGAAATATTTACAAATAACCATTTTTAAAATGTGTTTTACCTCAAAAATTTAATCAAACTGTCGTTAAACAATGTTTCAAATCAGGCGGCGCAACCATAACCATCATAAATTAACTCTGAGAGTGTTTCTGGAAACTAAAGGAAAGTCTTCAGATGTCTGGTTCTATTCACAACTACTGTGAAAAAAGCAGACTCGTTTTATAGTTATGCCAAAAAATCAGTGGAATTTACTATTAAAGATAAGCTTTTTAAAATATTTCCAATGTTTCTGAATGCACAATGACTGTAGACTGCCACAAAACATGTATGCTAGCTATGCTAACTCGGCTATTCACCTGGAAGCTTTATAATGTACACACACTAATTAGCATTAAAAATGTGTGAATTCTAGATTAAATCAAGCGTTAAGTACTGTACTGTTGCTGCCATTTTGTCAACAATAAAATGAGGTAGCACTAACTATAGCCATTAGCTTTCATGTGAGTTTGCAGTGCATTATGGGCACTAGGCTCTGAGAGCCATTATCAGCTCATTAGAAATCCCACAGCACTGAGGTCTGCTTGCAGTAAGGGCTCCAAGCTCCATTCCCTTAAACAGCACAGGACTGGGATATACTACACTAGCGGTATAAACAGAGTGATAATCTGTGGTTAATTTAGCACTGATAAAGTGTCTAAATAAACATTACATGGCCAAACATCAGTGGATGTGTATTTATTTGAGGATTTGATGGCATTCACAGTGAGGTCAGGTACTGGTGTTGGATGTTTAGCTCCCAAACACCACTCCAACTCATCCCAGAGCTGTTGGATGTAGAAACATTCCTCCAGATGATACACAGACACACTGCTCCACAGCCCAATACCAGGTGGCTTTTCTTATACCTTGGAATTGAGCATAAGGACCTTATAGGCTCATGTGCAGCTGTTCTAGAGCAGCACATTTTATTTCTTGATTCTCTAGGGAACTCATACCAGCTACATTTACGCAGTTGAACATCTGTGTCCACAGTGGGTGCACCTTAAAATACCTGAATGCAGTATTTAAAAAGGGTGTCTATAAACATTTGGCAGAGTGTAAGAGGAGCTATAATCTGAACAAAATTCACATACTTTACAAACCTCCATCGCTAAAAAGTCTGTATACCTTGAACAGGAAGCAGGGCGAGGCAGTTGTATATGACAATCACAATGTCGCCCTCTACCTGTGAGAAAATTTGCTGCACTAAATAAACAGTAAGAAAAGTTTGAAGACCTCTGGTGTGATTGGCAGCACAGTGGCTCAGCAGCAGCCACCCAGCTACAGGGGTCCAAGGCTTGATCCTTGGGTCACTTTATTTGTGTGTGGTACCTGGTGGGCTCCCTCTGTCTACGTGAGATTTTTCTGGTAACTACCCACGATTCAGAAATATATGGCGGAGCCTGGACTGGCCCCCCCAGCATGCCTTGCACCTCCCGCATGTGGATAAGGTTCCCCTCGCTGCTCACAAAACCCCCGCCCCCCCCATCTCCTCTGTGATGAATCTCAGTGGTACCCTGCTGGGCTGCTCGTATGGGACCCCCACATGGTTGTGCTGACTGGTTTGGCTGCGTCCACAGTTATGAGTGTGTGATGGCACCCTGTTCGGTAAGTGTGTGTCACCCTGTGAAGGACTGGCGCCCCCTCCAGGGTGTGCGTAGGTGTTTTCCCAACACAGGATGATTTACATTGATTCCAAACCATGTAACTGGACCAGAGTGCCCACACCATCAAATAAGACAAGGAGGCAGAAGGGTTTTCTGCATTCAGAAATTTTATTTGGATATATTGAAATCTACAGTAAAACAACGTAGATGCAATATATCGCAGAAACATTGTCTTTGTCGCTGACAGAAACATGCAGTGAGGAGGCTTCAATAAATTACTGCCTACAAACACAGCAGCTCGCCATCCCAGCAGCGCTTCCATGAAAATAAACTCTTTTGTACAATACAAAAAGACAAAATAAATAAAGCTTTTTTTAAGCTTGAGGGAACTTGAGTTATTGCGAATATACATTGTTTGTGTGGAATGTACAGTTATTTTTCGGTGGGCGAGGGGAGGCTGATACAGCGCCTAATAAATAGTCAATAACTTCATACGTTCATAATTTAAAGTTTTCCTAAAAACGTTGGACGTTTTATGGACGCTGCAGTGCCGTAGTGTTTCAGTATTGACTGCTGGAGTCGTAAAGATTGCAGAGTGGCTTTTGGAACACAGCGGGTTATGCATTTATTATTTTTATCGTTAGAGCTACTCACAAAATGTACGAACAAGCTGAAATAATATTTAATCAATGATGGATTTAAAGTAGGGAAAGCAAATTTTTAATAAACGTTTCATTTGCTGCTCGTCTACGCTGTGTGAAAATACAGACTTCTACCGTTAATCTTCGCACAATGACGGTAAAAACAAAAACAAACAAACAAAGGGAACAGTCTTTGAATGCTTCTTATCTGTAGATAGACAACAATTGAACAGAAGTCGCCAAATCAGGCGAGAGGGAATTACTATTTATTACCGGAGAACTACTGTGTACCTTATGCTGCGCGGTAAGATCAGATCTGCTGAAAAAGCTCCAAGCTCACCTCTATATATCTGCTGTATATATATATCACACAGTAACCCTTGAGTGAGAGTCATGAAGACACGTGTGTGTCCGTTTGGACAGTATCAGAGAGTAAATTAAACGTAAAAACGAAATGCGGCCTGATGCAGAAAGGATAACAAAAGAAGCTGTAGCTCTAACGCTCTGAATGGTAACGTACTGTAGCAGATCGTTACGTCCTGTAGCTGTTGCTGTCTTGTTTTTCGTCCGTTTGGATGGTGCTGAGCGTCTATTTTTTTCGTGCTTTGTAGCCCCTCGACTAAGTGCATCTGTCTGTGGAGAAGAAAATAATATTTGAAAATAATTATCAGAATTTAGAACCAAAGAAATCCCTCAGAAACAGTTTCACAGTCGTGTTTGGTTTGAACTCGTTGAACTCGCACGTTTTTCTATTTATCGACTCGATCACCTGTGTGGTCACTGCTTGTCAGGGGTCTGCTGCGGCGGCTGATCGTTTGCTTTGGCCTGGGTGGTGTGCTGGACTTTAGGGTTCAGCGAGCTCCAGGGCTCTGGGGTCCGTCCTCGTTTTCTCTGGGCAGTGGGCAGTAAAGCTGCTGCTGAAGGCTGAGGTTCAGGGGCAGGGGCAGGTGGCTGAGGCGGAGCTGGGGGGTGTGTGTGTTGAGGTTGGGGCTGAGGCTGGGTGGACGTGGAGGGTGCGTCTGTAAACAAAACATGTGTGTGATTATACGGTATGTGCTGTGCGCAGGGAATTAAAAAGCATTAAAATACACTTGCTGATACCTGCAGTAAACCTGCGGTACTGTGCAAAGTTTGGCCATTCAAAGTCATTATCACTAATTGTTCGTTAAAAATGTCAACATGGGGACCACTGGTGTCTCCATGTTGACTGCATTCTACGTGTCCAACATTTCATGAGCTGGCAGAACAGACAGTCTAAGTGCTCCCTCTAGTGGCCGGGAGTTGCTAGGACACCTTGCTCGCTCATCACTGTTCAAACAAATCCTCATGTTTCCAGGACAACAAATAAATTAAATAAATAAATAACCTACGTTTTTTATCAAATATAACAATTGGCAATTCTCATAACGACTGAAGTATATCGTAAATATCTTTGTAGCATTTAAGATTTATTTCACGTAAAGTCCCATGTAAACAGCAAGGGTTTGAATGGAACTAATACAGATTTAAAAGCTTTTGTAATTCTTTATTTAAAAGCATTGTCAGCTCTGAAGACTGGGTCCTGGAACTAAATGTGTCAACCAATTAGGTTCACGTCTATTAAGTGTTTATTCTCCAGCTTTGGAGGGATATGGACATATAAGACTGGGAAATCTAAGTCAGGGCAGAATACTTCTGGGTCAGTGCCTGGGAGGAGTGTTTGGGGTGTGTTCTCTCTGTGTTTGCATAGGTTTCCTCCATGAGTTTTTGTTTCCTTCCACAATCCAACAACACAGTCTGGTATGTCGCAGGGCTATTCCAACTTCAAGACTGCCCATAGGTGTAAGTGATTGTGTGATGGACTGATTGTCTGTCCTGTCAAATATGTGTGTGTCTTCAAAGGCCTACCATGACCCTCATTAAGTGACGTGCACAGACTGTGGCCGCTGACAGGTGGTTGCCCCAAGCACACGACACACAAACTGGACTGATACTGTATAAAGCATTCATCGTGCCCTGCTTATTTCAATACGAGAAAGCACATCTCACCCACACACTGAGGTTGTAAATATAGTGTCTCTACACATCGGCAGCTACGAGTACAGAAACCTTCCCATGCCTTCTTTTAAATCAGGTGTCAATGTGGGTGTGGCTTAAGTTAGAAATGACCACGATTTGCTAAACCTAGGAACATTATAAACTTTAGATAAACGATAAACTGATTATACATATGAAATATAACTTCGAGAGCCAATCAGCGGTCATTTTGTATTCAAGCTTGATCACACTAAACGCTCCCTCCTATAGTTTGCTGCTTTGGGGAAACTGGATCCCTGTCGTTTTCGCCAGTGTTGTAGGGAAGACCAGATGACCTCGCCGACTGCACCTATATTCAGCATGATGTTGCCTCAGGCAGAGATCAGAGGTCAAGCTCAGCAGAAAGGCTAAATGACCAAAAATGACAGCACAAAACTGTCAAAAGGTGGAATAACTCAAACTCGCCATTTAATAATACGTAGAGAGCCATATAAGAAGCAGAGCTGGACCATGTCACATCCATCAACTCTGAGATTGTTTAAAACAAACGTGAGTATGGGATAAGACGAGCTGTTCTCACCACTGCTGCTGGCCTGAGAGTCGTCCGACATCAGGGGCTCGGCCTCCTCCTGAATGGTGGGCACAGATGCTAGCAGACCTGGGAAACACACACAAACACAGGAATGGACAACCCTTCACTGTGTACATTTGTCCTTTCCATTTCAGCTGAATTTAGGGTTAAATTTCATGAACGTTATAAACCCAGGGCACAGTCCTTTTTTTTTTCCCTTAAACCTCCAAACGACATCAACGACAGACCAAAAAAAACCTCAACAAAGAACAGGCTGTTATCTCACCCACATTTTCCAAACCAGGTCAAAACGCCTCCCAAAAATCAAAGGTAATTACAGTGCTGTGTTTTCGAACTGGAACATGGGGCCTAAAAGACGGCTTGTGTAAGACACTAACACCATCATCAGCAGAAACATTTTACTTCTGTCTTCTAGATTAAGGTCTCTTTGACTTTCAAAAAAAACATTAGCACCATCTTTCCACGCTCCTGATTCTCTTCTCTGCAGGCGTCCACACCCCAGAGCCAGGGGAAGACGAGGTAAAACTACACAGAAAAACGAACACCAGATTCAAATCACAATAAAAAGATATCCTCTACTACTTACAAACATAAATGTGATAAAGATTGAGAATTATAACCCTCATGGATCCTTTCATAGGGTTACATTTACCCCAGGAACGGACAAAGACACAGAAAGACCAAACAAACACGTGTACAGAAAGAGCACAAGCGCTGAGCTGATACAATAGTACTTGGAACATCCAGAAACGACATGTTCTTGTGCCACATAAAATAGCTGCACTAAATAACCCTGTTGTTGAAAAGCTCAGTGTGGAACAGCTTTTTAAAAGGGAGCCACGTTAAAAGAGGCTTCACATCTTCACACAGAGCTTCTTAGCTGTGGAACCGTGACTGTACAGTTTAGCTTTCTAAAGTAAATCCTAGCACACGGCCAGGTTTGAGAGAGTGGTCACAACTCAACTGTGAATATACATCGGACAACAGCTTTGAATCAAGGTACGGAGGCTAGCATTCATTTTCTGTTCTGTTTCTAAGTGATTTTTATTACGAGGTTTTCACAGTAATCGCCACCTCAAGACAGTCATTCTAGCACCTTCTGCCTTCCGTCTTATTACAGAATATTCATAGTAGTATTTAAATTGAAAGGATCGTTAGGTACAGTCTGTTTGTGTCACTCACTAAGGCCTCTGTAGTGGGAGAGCTGCTGGTAGACCTGCTTCATCCTCTCGATGTTGAGGCGGCTGCTCTCGGCGTGGTTGATCATGGGTTTGGGGTAATCCACTCCCACCACGCAGTTAGCCGCCTTCTGGACAGAATCCGGAGCATTCCACGGTTCGTAGATGTAGCGGTTCGGGTAGTCCTTCAGCTTCGGGATGTACCTCCTGCACGGAACCCGAATAAATCAATCGATAACACGGAAGGTTTCTTATGGACGTGAAGCTTTTTAATAATAAACATTACAACACACTTTCTGAAGTCAAACGCAGACAAGCTACGTCCACACTGCACTTCCGGCTGAGGACAGCTTTATTTTGATTTAAAATTTAAAAGCAACTTAATTGAAATTCATACAGTTGATTTTAGAGCCGTCTTCTCTTAAAGGCCAAGCCCCAGCGATATGAACGTGTCAAACAAATAAATCCAGTGGAGTTTGAGTTCCTAACTTGTGTTTATTGATCGTCAGAAAACATGTTATTTCTTACTAATTGAAGGAATAAGGTTTAAAAGACCGTAATTTAATGAGTCTTTACAAAGTGCCATGTCCACCTCCTCCTGTGGTTATAATGTAAATGTGGCCAGGTTCTACCTCGCTTTTAACTTACTACATTATATTCACTCTAAAATAAACAATACTTATTAAATTTGTGTGTATTACAGTAATATTTAATGCCGCTGTTCAACTAAAACTGTTTCTCCCAAAATAGTAATTATACCGAAGGTGAAAAAACCCTCAATTTTCAATGGAAGTCGATGTTTTAAATAAAAATAAATAAATAAATACAAATAATAACAATAATAATAAAATAAAATTATTCCAAGTATTCTGGAGTATTTCTATTGGTCCGTTCGTCATGAAAGAAAGACAGCTGCTGTGTTCTAATGACGCAGTAAAAAAAAAAAACATCGACAAACATGGAAACGCTTGTTTTTTAATTTGAACAGTGATAATATTTGAAAATACATTTTCCAAAGTAAATAAACTTAAAATAAACAATAATCTGCTAATTTTATCTGTTCAAAATATTATAAATTCATAAACGACACAAACTGCCACTGATATAAAGCACAACAGGGCACCGTTATGAAGCAGCCCCTACCAGTGAGTGAGTGAACTACAAAAAACATTAAATACATAAATACTCAACCATTAAGTGACATTCTGCGCAGGTTATATACATTTCTACTGAGTCTATGGGACTATAGGGTGAAGAGAGTTTTACCGTATGTAGTCTCCACTCGGGTCTGTGCGACGTCCAAAGCCCACTGGGCAGTAGCAGTGGAAAAACTGCTGGAAGAAGGCACTGCAGGAGAGCCACATCCAGCTACCGGCATTTACACTCCAGTCAGCATCCAGCAACAGCTCCTCAAACACCTTCCGAGGAGGAACACAGACAAATCCTCCCTATGAATGAGGCTACTCACACACACCTGACCTCCTCTTATCGCAAATAAATTGTTATTAAATGTATTAAATTGTTTGAAATGTTGTTTCATGAACCATCAAACGTTACGTGGTGTGGTTGTGTACCTTCATGCCACTCTCCCAGCTGATCCACAGGTCTCCTCTGGTGAGAAAGCAGGCCACGGCGTGCCTCGCCAAGTGATGAATCCAGCCCTCCTTCCTCAACTGTGTCATGATGGCGTCAATCCAGGGGAAACCTGTGTGACCCTCTGCCCATTTGGCAAGAGCCTCTGGGTTGTTGTCCCAAGGAATCTGCACACAGATGGGGTTCCCCTCCATGCGGTCGAAGTTTGGGTTGTTGGTGGCTGCTGTGTAGAAGAATTCCCGCCATAACAGCTGTCCGAAGAGCGAGAGAGGGGGGTTTGACTTCCTACGCAGCTGCAGAGAGGACGATCAAGATCATCATTATCAGTAACAGCAAACCCGAGCTCTCTACGGGAATTCTCGAACGCGACCGTGACGTCACTGGTGGACAACAGCTGAACAACGCCGCGGTAAAACACCGTTATGACTGACTGTTATGACAGTATCTAGCTAAATAACCAACATTATTCATGACAATAGCCTAGCAATAAGCTAAACTCAAATGTAGAGGTACCGTTATTCTTGTAAATGTGATCGAAGTCGAACTCGAATTCATCCGACACTATAAACCTCCGTAATGCAGCTACGTAGCCGAGTATAATCTGAGCCACCGAGTTTAGCGAGTCAAGCTAACGTTAACTAACACCAACTAAAACAGGCGAAGTGAGTGTCCTTACCCTGTTTACCTCCATGTTACAGAGGCTCTTGAACACCTTTCGTTGGTGTCCTTACATGCCCATATTGTTGGAAAAGCTCCAGTGAAATGAGCTACAGATAACGGAGTGAGCGGATGGTCCTTTCCAAAGTGCCCGTTTAAAGTGGACAAATTTAGTCCATTTTCTGGATATTTTGGGATCTTTGGGCCATTTGTGCACAGATGTCCCACTGTACATTGAATGATTGCAGCCAAAAACAACACACCTTTTCCTCATTTTGCATTAAATTAAGTGCAGCTTCTAGAGTTGTTGTCCACCATCTACGTCACAGGCAAGACGCCTATTAGAGTTTCCCAACACCGTGGGGGGGGGACCAACGGTCTTTTAAACCTTATTCCTTCAATTAGTAAGAAATAACATGTTTTCTGACTCTCAATAAACACAAGTTAGGAACTCAAACTCCACTGTATTTATTTGTTTGACACTTTCATAGAGCTGGGGCTTAGCCTTTAAAAAGTGTAGAATGTGTACATCATTCACTTGAAGATGTGTGTCCATAAACAGAAAAGGAGAGTGGATGAAGATTCAAAAAAAGTTATAAACACAGTCAAATGAAACTATTTTTAGCAAATATCACCATGTAACTAAATAACTGTATTTAAACAGAACAGTGATAAATGTGCTCTCCTACATTTGGTAATTGAACCTGTCTAATAAAAAATAAAGAGTAGACGGAGCCTAGGTTTTAACTTTAAAAACTTCCTGAATGATGCTGAGAGTTCTGCTTTTGGCCAAATGTCTATTTAAACCCATGCATCACACATCTACACCATGTACAGATCACACTTATTTAAAGCAGAGAGTAAAGACAGCCTTGTGAATTTGTCAAAAATTTGTACACTCAGGGGAACAGTGTGTGTTAAAGCGTGAATACGGCAAGAACTAACCTTCATATACAGCTCTCGCAGGTGGTAGTAGAAGACTCGGCTCGACAGGCAGCCGAAACAAAGATACGGGCTCAGGCCGGTGGGGCTGGCGAACAGGGAGTGGGCGTTTATTCGAGGACGCTCAAAACTCGCCACCCACGCCTAAAAACACAGCAAACAACCAAAAAAACCCTGAGCATTTCAGCTTTTAATAAACGTTACATTCAAAGAAACTGTGAAAACATTGTGGGCAGCTGAACAAATTCAAATCCAGAAACTATTCTTGAGGCAGTGTGTTTTTAAGGCGGTGAGGACATGAGAAAAACTACAAACAATGTTACAATAACAAACATAAAAATCTGTTATTATATAATGTTGTTAAATCAGAAATAAAAACAAACAAACGTTAACGCAATACGTGGTGGCGTCAAAGAAAATTCTGGAAAATTCTAGTTACTTTTGTTAAATGGCATTTACTCCATTATACGGTATTTTTAGAAATACACGCTTTACTAAATTAAACAAACCAACCTGTTGTGTGTATATTATTAAAATATGTTTCAGTTTTAACTGACTGTTGTGTCTCTGTGAGCTTTCTATGATTCACCTTTCTGTCCAAGTGCTTGTTAAGTCTGTCCATGGCCTCCGATTCACCTCCTTTCCATACTGACGTAACCTCTCCATGATTCTTAAACCCTGGAGAGAGAGAGAGAGAGAGAGAGAGAGACAGAGAGAGAAAGACAGAGAGAGATGGAGATAGAGAGAGATAGAGAGAGAGAGAGAGACAGAGAGAGTCAGAGAGAGAGAGACAGAGAGAGAGAGAGAGAGACAAAGAGACAGAGAGAGACAGGGAGAGACAGACAGACAGACAGAGAGAGAGAGAGAGAGAGAGACAAAGAGACAGAGAGAGAGACAGAGACGGAGACAGAGAAAGACACAGAGAGAGAGAGATAGAGACAAAGAGACAGAGAGACAGACAGAGAGAGAGACAGACAGAGAGAGAGAGACAGACAGAGACAGAACAAAATGCTGAACATGATCATTTATTTTTTTATTTTTAAACAAAAGTATACTCATTATTTTCTCATGTTTTGCTGCATGTTTCACACACGACTAACAGACTATATTCATATATATTTCCAAAGTGCAATCCACCACAACCAGGATATTTTTATTTTCATAAAAATGCATGTTTTCTTGGGTTGTTTCCCCCCTCAACGTCAGTGTGAGCCCATGCCCACTGCCTGTGAGAAAGACAGTAAAACTTATGCAACCTTTACGTAACAGTTATCACAAGTGTTGCCGGTACAATGGTTAAAAGGAGAAACCTAATGAAGGCCATGGGTGAAACCTCATCCTGCCTATCCACCGCTTTCAGCACACACACTCAGCACTCTCCGTACTCTATTCAGAAACTGCAGCAGAGGCCTTGTAAACCACCCACTCTGCCGTGACTGCAGGTATTTTGGCTAATGTCTGGAACTGGGAAAAAGTCAACCCAGTCGCTGTGAACAAAAGGGAATAATCCAATCCACTGCATCCATGTTGTTGTTTTGTCCCAGCTCCAAGAACAGCAGATCTAAACCTCACATTGCCTCTGATCACATCTGGAACGGACCCAGGGACTAGATCAGATCGATGTTGGAAGGGCTTGGCTTGATTTCTGTGAAGTCCTGGCCATCAACAGTCAGGCAGCACAGCTAGACACAACTAAACAAGTACACATAATAGAAGCCTCACCCAGCTCCTCCAGCGAGGGCACGCTGTAGTGCTCGTCGTGATTGTCAGAGATTTGCGTCCGGCAGCTGGCCATCTGCTCCTGTGTGACTGTTGGCAGAGGCTTTTTGGGCAACTCCAGCCGGTTCACTATGGCTTGAAATCGTTTGAAGGTGAGCGGGGGGCTGTTGTTGTTCATATCGATGATTCTGAAAGAAATATACACGAGCGTTAGCGCTTGTAGTGCTCCGCAAAATATATTTCAAATTCAAGCACATTTTAAAGCAGTTTTTGTATAACATCCATTCATTATCCATCCATCCATCCATTATCTGTAACCGCTTATCCAATTTAGGGTCGCGGGGGGTCCAGAGCCTACCTGGAATCATTGGGCGCAAGGCGGGAATACACCCTGGAGGGGACGCCAGTCCTTCACAGGGCAACACAGACACACACACACATTCACTGACACACTCACACCTACGGACACTTGAGTCAACAATCCACCTGCAACGTGTGTTTTTGGACTGTGGGAGGAAACCGGAGCACCCGGAGGAAACCCACGCAGACACAGAGAGAACACACCACACTCCTCACAGACAGTCACCCGGAGGAAACTCACGCAGACACAGAGAGAACACACCACACTCCTCACAGACAGTCACCCGGAGGAAACCCACGCAGACACAGAGAGAACACACCACACTCCTCACCGACAGTCACCCGGAGGAAACCCACACAGACACAGGGAGAACACACCACACTCCTCACAGACAGTCACCCGGAGGAAACCCACGCAGAGACAGGGAGAACACACCACACTCCTCACAGACAGTCACCCGGAGGAAACCCACGCAGAGACAGGGAGAACACACCACACTCCTCACAGACAGTCACCCGGAGGAAACCCACGCGGACACAGGGAGAACACACCACACTCCTCACAGACAGTCACCCGGAGAACACACCACACTCCTCACAGACAGTCACCCGGAGGAAACCCACACAGACACAGGGAGAACACACCACACTCCTCACAGACAGTCACCCGGAGGAAACCCACACAGACACAGGGAGAACACACCACACTCCTCACAGACAGTCAAGTGAGAAGAACTCATACATTGCTGCTTGTGTTATGAATTCCATAAAGGAAGCGCTGCAAAGGCATCGATTTGTTCTGTTCTTGGGGATAATATTGTATCCAAAACGTGTGGTATTTGGTTTATATTTGATTTAAAGATTGTGATTGTAAACGTAGTGTGTTAATACTTAATGTTTAGGGTCTTTTAAATAATAAAATAAAAGCAGCACCTTAACCTACACAGGGTTTAAAAAAAAAAACATTGAAAATTCACTGACCACTTTCCTAGAAACCCACACCTAGAACCTCAACCCATGGGTCACGTAATTAGAAATATCTCCCCGGTACATCACCTGACTGACCACTTTATTGGAAACCCTCATTGAAGGGTTAAATTACAGCATTGCCCATCTTCTCCTGTACAGTTTATCAGCCCACCTCACTATTGCTCAGGTTCTGATCACAGGGACCACTACTGTGCAGAATGCATCGGGTGGCAGACCATTCTCAGTACAGCAATGACACAGTGAGGGCAGTGTGGGGTGGGTGTTTACACTTCCAGACCGAGCTGGTCATTCTTTATCTTTGCTGATAGAATCTGTTCTGCATTTCTCTCAGTCCTTTTCACATCCCGGAACAGGGACAGCCAGCCTCTTATATATAATCCTGATCTTATACAACGGCCCACTACATGTGCAATTGGCTGCTTTCCTTGGCGCGTTTTGAGTCAGGAGGCAGCCATGTGTCTGGACGCAGCGCATGCAGGCAGCACATGTCTTTGATGCTGGATTACACACTAGATATTCCAGCCCCCCCCACACAGACCCGCCCACGGCACATGCGGCCCAGTGTGACATGTAGTTACAGCTGTCCGCCACCGGGAGGGAGTGAAGCTGACAGTGTGGGGAAAACACACTTCTGTTTACAGACACACAAGGAGACAATCACATATGTAAAAAAAATAAACGGTGTTGGGTGTCGAGAGCGTCACAGTCCCATCACCGCCTTGTCTTTATCCCACAACCATTACGTCTCCAGGCTAATGCCTCATGTACCAAGCTGCCATGTGATGTACAACAGAAGTTACTGGACTGGGCCTATTTCAATAGCTTCCAGGTCCAGTTGTTACAGAGCAAGTGATTCATCATAGGCTTCCTCTTCCCTGTCACTGGTTTATGTTTTACCCCCTTTCAGACCACCACAGTAGACCCTCCTCACTGCTGACTCCTCTTCTCCTCCTGCATCCAACAGGTCAACTACAGGAAGTGGCTGTTCAGTTACATTCACTCAATGTTTTAATTGGTTTGATTATATTCATACAAGTTTTAAACTGTTGTTTTGTTTAGCGCACATTTTAAAATATATATTTGTGTTGGCGGCACGGTGGCTTAGTGGTGAGCACGTTCGCCTCTCAGCGCTGGGATCTTGGGTTCAAGTCCCATCTGGGTGAAGTTTCCATGTTCTCTCTGTGTCTGCGTGGGTTTCCTCCGGGTGACTGTCTGTGAGGAGTGTGGTGTGTTCTCCCTGTGTCTGCGTGGGTTTCCTCCGGGTGACTGTCTGTGAGGAGCGTGGTGTGTTCTCCCTGTGTCTGCGTGGGTTTCCTCCAAGTGACTGTCTGTGAGGAGTGTGGTGTGTTCTCCCTGTGTCTGCGTGGGTTTCCTCCGGGTGACTGTCTGTGAGGAGTGTGGTGTGTTCTCCCTGTGTCTGCATGGGTTTCCTCCGGTGTCTCCGGTTTCCTCACACAGTCCAAAAACATGGAGGGTAGGTGAATTGGCTTCTCTAATAAAATGTCCTGGTGAATGATTGTCTGTTTGTGTGAATGAATGTGTGTGTGCGCAGATATGGATTGGCGCTGTGTCCTCCAGGTGGACGGTCGTTCCTGGTCGAGAGTACGCTGTGCGCGTTTGGCTGCCGCTTCTCACCAGTGTGTGTGTGGATTGAGCATTCTGAGCAGTGTGGATTGTAAAGCGTCCTTGGGTGTCTAGAAAGGCACTATATAAGTATAACGATAGATAGATATATCAACTATAAACTTGCAAAGAGTGTCTAAGAACTTACAGAACCACAAAAACCCATAGGCATTACCATATTTGCGAGCTCTTCCACCAGTTTCTATGCTACTGAAGTTGATTAATGCTACACCTCCAACTAAAATGCAGTCATAATTTCAGTAAATTAAATATTTTTCTTTGTGAAAAAGCTGCATGTGTGATTCCTTTTATGGGTCAACACACTGGGCCAATAAATCTGATCCGGGTCCTATTCTGAAAAATGAAAATGAAAAACCCTGGGAGGAAGAAGCACCTACACAATCCATTACAAAAAGCCTTCAACGAGGTCCTCACAATGTCTTAAAAACAAATATACACACACATACTACAACCGCCCTGGTGCATGGATGTATTAAACACATCTATCTTATTTATATAACAGCAATTGCCTGCTTCAGTTTGAGCGCTCTGGAGCTCTCCAGTACTTTCTCTAGGTTGAGCCTCGACTGCAAAGGAAGTTATATAAAACAGACAGCAGCGTTCGTCATTCCCATTCATTGGGTAACATTTTTACAGCAGCACGTGCCGTCTCTCCTGGCTTTACTCCTCACTACGTCATTGTGCTGCACACTGGTCTGTGGTAGGGCTGCACTATAAATGTTACTACTTTCATAACCTGTTAAATCTGTGGTAAACTGTGACTAATATTGTATTTCAAAGATGTATATATCTTTCTGTATAATTCAGTGCAATAGAAGAAGTAAACAAAGTCATTCCACATTGTGATATTCTGACTTGTTTACATAATGACTCACAGCAAAGCAACTGTTCTGTGTTTGTTTTGTTATTTACTGTGAAGCTTTAAGGTTACTTACCGTATAATTGTTTATTCGCACACTACATTTTTTTGCACTTTGTTTGTGTGGTAGATTTTACCCTACATTCATTTACACAAAATCAGAATTACTGCTGTTTACAAAATAAGTAAATGTTTACCGATTTCTTTCGTCACTTCTTTATATCTGAATATTTAAAACTTAAATTTGTAGTAAAATAAAATATTTTACTAAACCCAACCATTAAATGCTATTCATATATATTAAATTATATGTGTTCTCCCTGTGTCTGTGTGGGTTTCCTCCGGGTGACTGTCTGTGAGGAGTGTGGTGTGTTCTCTCTGTGTCTGCGTGGGTTTCCTCCGGGTGACTGCCTGTGAGGAGTGTGGTGTGTTCTCTCTGTGTCTGCGTGGGTTTCCTCCGGGTGACTGTGAGGAGTGTGGTGTGTTCTCTCTGTGTCTGCGTGGGTTTCCTCCGGGTGACTGTCTGTGAGGAGTGTAGTGTGTTCTCCCTGTGTCTGCGTGGGTTTCCTCCGGGTGACTGTCTGTGAGGAGTGTGGTGTGTTCTCTCTGTGTCTGCGTGGGTTTCCTCCGGGTGACTGTCTGTGAGGAGTGTGGTGTGTTCTCTCTGTGTCTGCGTGGGTTTCCTCTGGGTGACTGTCTGTGAGGAGTGTGGTGTGTTCTCCCTGTGTCTGCGTGGGTTTCCTCCGGGTGACTGTCTGTGAGGAGTGTGGTGTGTTCTCCCTGTGTCTGCGTGGGTTTCCTCCGGGTGACTGTCTGTGAGGAGTGTGGTGTGTTCTCTCTGTGTCTGCGTGGGTTTCCTCTGGGTGACTGTCTGTGAGGAGTGTGGTGTGTTCTCCCTGTGTCTGCGTGGGTTTCCTCCGGGTGACTGTCTGTGAGGAGTGTGGTGTGTTCTCTCTGTGTCTGCGTGGGTTTCCTCCGGGTGACTGTCTGTGAGGAGTGTGGTGTGTTCTCTCTGTGTCTGCGTGGGTTTCCTCCGGGTGACTGTCTGTGAGGAGTGTGGTGTGTTCTCCCTGTGTCTGCGTGGGTTACCTCCGGGTGACTGTCTGTGAGGAGTGTGGTGTGTTCTCTCTGTGTCTGCGTGGGTTTCCTCCGGGTGACTGTCTGTGAGGAGTGTGGTGTGTTCTCTCTGTGTCTGCGTGGGTTTCCTCCGGGTGACTGTCTGTGAGGAGTGTGGTGTGTTCTCTCTGTGTCTGCGTGGGTTTCCTCTGGGTGCTTCGGTTTCCTCCCAGACCCCAAAAACACACGTTGGTAGGTGGATTGGCGACTCAAAAGTGTTCGTAGGTGTGAATGTGTGTGTTGCCCTGTGAAGGACTGGCGCCCCCTCCAGGGTGTATTCCCACCTTGCGCCCAATGATTCCAGGTAGGCTCCGGACACACGGGTGAAACTGGATAATGAATGAATATCATTTATTTTTTTCCATTAGCACTTTCTCGAAATTAATAAATGTATTTTTCAGTGTTTTGTTCACATCACCAAAAAAACATGAAATATCATGATATTATTTTAGGGCCATATCGCCCCCCCCCATTGGCAAGATATGAACACAGTAATTGGTCTGAAAAAATATTATTTTCTTTGGGCGTTCTAAATGCCTTTATTTAAGAGGACCTTGGGTTCCTATCACCACCGGTTTCCTCAAGAACAGAGTATTTCATAGAAATGTTATTTTTTTTAAAACACCTTCCTTCATTCATTTATTCATTATCTGTAACTGCTTGGGTTAAGGCAAGTATCACGACTGTGATTATGAGCATAGTTTAACCCTAGTACAGTGTTTTTTATCCTAACCCAAACCTTAGTCATTCATGGCTTCATTATTGGTTCCTCTGGGACAGTGTGAATAAAGTGGTCAAAGCGTAGATTCAAGTAAAGTGTGTCATTTTATTCAAAACAACAGTCTAACGTCTATTATAAATGCTCCTTAATTATTAACTAGGAAGTGCAAACACATGCCCCAGGTTGGCCGAGTGTGTGACAACGACAGTATCAAACTCTGATACCTGCACACACCTCAGTGCCTGGAATATTCTGCAAATATTTCTAATGATCAAAAGTAGTATGTGAAGCAAATCACAGTTTCTTTTAAAGAACTAACACAAACTGTACAACTCTCATTTTATACAAGAAGATCGCTCCAGTGTTTAATGATGGGAGAGAGGGAGGGCCCTCTTCCGTGCCAAGAGAGAGTGAGGCCATTTATAATCTCTTAGAGCCTCGAGGGACAAGGAATCACCAGGATCAGGATCACCAGGAATGACCAACACTCAACCTTTTAGAGCCCTACAAAGGGTACATCTCCCTGTGGATTTTCACCCTGTGGTCCATCTGCAGAGGTGTTCCCAACACAGCCGGGTTTTCTGTTGTTTTCAGTGTCAAAGGGTAATTGTGAAGTTAACATTCATATTGGAACATGTACATGAATTCAAGTGTGTGTGTGTGTGTGTGTGTGTGTGTGTGTGTGTTTCACCCACCTCTCCGGACTGTAGAGCGTGTGAGAATTTCTCACTATTGTCTCTACACTGAACTCCTGAGCGATCTTAATGATGGCCCCATCTCGATCTTTACCATACGGCTCAGGATCGTACTCAAACGTCAAACGAGTTACATTCCACTCCTGAGAGAGAGAAAAATAGAGAAAGAGACAGAATGAAAGAGATAGAGAGATAGAGTGAGAGAGAGACAGAGTGAGAGAGAGACAGTGAGAGAGAGAGACAGAGTGAGAGAGAGAGATAGAGAGACAGTGAGAGAGAGAGACAGAGTGAAAGAGAGAGAGAGAGAAATAGAGAATGAAAGAGATAGAGAGATAAGAGTGAGAGAGACAGAGTGAGAGAGAGTGAGAAAGAGAGAGAGAAATAGAAAAAGAGAGAAGAGAGTGAGAGACAGTGAGAGAGAGAGATAAAGGAAAATACTCAGTCAATGTTAAAAGAAATTTGTAGACACAGAAAACACAGACTCCAGTATTAAATAAAAATAAATAATCATTATGTTTTCAAACTCATGGAAACTCATTCCTTGCTTAATGTGGCCATAGAGCACAGAAACACAGCAGCGTGAGAATGTTTACTGAGAGCGAACCCAAACATGGACAAGGATTTTGCTGCTGTTCTAAAACCAATAGAAACAAGGGAAAATCTCCACAGTATTATAACAGTTTTATTATTAATACTTGAGGGATAAGCCACAAAAAACTACAATGTCAAAGGTGAACCCTCACAGTGCCCCAAACCCAACTGAATACTTTCACTTGTTTATTGATTCATTCACTTCCTGTAACTGCTTCGTGGTGCTTGGAATTAGCTAAAAAGTCACGTATAACAATGGGAAACGTTTTCCATGAAGGTCCTTTGTTGTTTACTGCAAGCAAATCAGAGGCTGCTTGCTTTTATAATTTGGTAGAAACATGGGGGTTATGCTCTGTGCTGAACCCATGCAGACGAAAAGAAGCTGTGGAGGGAGACTCTTGCATTAACAGGCTCAGTATGGTGTTGACGACTGTAACCAGCCCACCTGCTTCCCCTGCATACACACCAGGGATGAACACACCAACACACACACTGAGTGAGTCCAGTATAACCACAGAGCCCAACAGCACACAGGAGAGGAGCCTCCA
>NC_089816.1:32677906-32735406 GCF_029633855.1 Hoplias malabaricus
ATCTAACTCCTTAGACATTGGCTTTTAAACTTTTTAAACCCATATTTAGACTATGCCAGGACTAAAAAGCCTCACAAGATGCTGAAGTAGTCTCAGAACTGGGTTCCCAGAATGGGTTTATGCGTAGTCCTAAACTAAACCGAATACAGGAGGTCCTCGGGATACGTCAGTCCCGAGTTACGATGTTTCGTGGTTACGACACATCTCCCATTTACTGTTTAAAGCCTTGTTTTGACTTAAGTGGTTTTGCGTCGTAAACGTCGTAACGAGAACTTCGTGTTTGGTGTTCGCGGCGCGGCGGAAGAATACACGGTTACGCGGCTCGGGACCGAGGAGGATAGGATAAGTGCTTACAGTATGTTATTTACGTACAGTATGTACGTATGTTCCAACTTACACCTACGTCGGTTTACGACGCGACGTAGGAACGGATCAACGTCGTAAGTGGAGGACCCCCTGTACAAGGTTCTTGAACTGGTTCCGTTTGGGCTTATAAGAACCTTGGTGCCTGTGTTTACACCAGTTTTAGTAGAACCGAGGATACAACAGAAGAGGGAAGATGGCGGAGCGTGAAGACAACCTGCAGGTATTTGTGCTGTTGTTACAGATATTTGTTTTTCTCCAAAAGCAAACATGGATCAACTTTTGGTGACAGGAAGACTACGCTGTACGCTCTTCGGGGGTCTAGCCATTGCTCCTTGCTCCGGTAAAGAGACACAGTTCGTGCTGAAAAACATACGGTTCTTTGGCTCCTGTTGCGAACGAACTTTTCAGGAACAGGAACTTGTTTTTGTTGGTGAAAATGCGCTGAATGGTTCAAAATTTGGTTCGCAAACTGGAATGGCGCCTGTAATAAAAGCATGTTCTTCAAAGTTATTTAAGTAAGAACCCATACTGGGGCAAATGTCCTCATGATAACAATATTTCAATTCCCGCTCCGGGTGACTGTCTGTGAGGAGTGTGGTGTGTTCTCCCTGTGTCTGCGTGGGTTTCCTCCTGGTGACAGTCTGTGAGGAGTGTGGTGTGTTCTCCCTGTGTCTGCGTGGGTTTCCTCCGGTTGACAGTCTGTGAGGAGTGTGGTGTGTTCTCTCTGTGTCTGCGTGGGTTTCCTCCGGGTGACAGTCTGTGAGGAGTGTGGTGTGTTCTCCCTGTGTCTGCGTGGGTTTCCTCCGGGTGACAGTCTGTGAGGAGTGTGGTGTGTTCTCTCTGTGTCTGCGTGGGTTTCCTCCGGGTGACAGTCTGTGAGGAGTGTGGTGTGTTCTCCCTGTGTCTGCGTGGGTTTCCTCCGGGTGACTGTCTGTGAGGAGTGTGGTGTGTTCTCTCTGTGTCTGCGTGGGTTTCCTCCGTGTGCTCCGGTTTCCTCCCACAGTCCAAAAACAAAAGTTGGTAGGTGGATTGGTGACTCCAAAGTGTCCGTAGGTGCGAGTGAATGTGTGTGTCGACCTCTGAAGAACTGGCGCTGACTTATGTTTTTTTCCCTTCTTCTGTAAAGCTACTATTTTGGAGAAACATGTTTTTCTTTGGATGGTGACTATATGAAATTTGGTGAATCTTCACGGCGGAGGCGTTTTGAAACTCAGCCAGTGCTCAGCTGCAGACACGAGACACCCACAGAAAGTCATTCATTTTACTCCCTTGATATTCACTGAATCAGCCAGAACGTCATAACACAAACAACGCCAGACAAAATACTGTAAGCAGATGTTTAAGTGGGTGTTGTGGCTGACGTTTCATCTCCTGAACTCGACCATTAAAACCATATTTCCAAAAGTAACTGAATAGAACTGAATGACCTGATAAATATTACACTCCCAGTACACAATGTGAGGCTGAAACAGCTTGGAAATGTTTGGGTCACGGAGAGAGTACAGATGCTGCTCTGGAAATCTTTCCAAAGTAAAACTATAGAAGGTGTGGATAATAGGGTTGTCAAAATAAATACAATACAATCCACTTTTCTTACAATATACAGACCCTTCCTCAATCGTTTTTGCTGCCCACTGTTTACTGGTGTCTATATTTACATAAGAATAAATGTCAACAATATTTTAGCCACTCGCTGCGTTCTGTTCTCTGATTTGCTCTGTTTGTCTCTCTCTGTTTTGGAGTTGTTAAGTCGGTTTGTTTGTTTGTTTATTTATTTAAGACGATGCTTTATTTTCCATTACCATTGTCCTAATGGTTACCATCACTGACCATCAGTGGGGTATTCCACAGATCAGGATTTCACAGTTTGTCCGACCAGTTCAGTCCAAAGTGACAGTTATTCAATAAGAATATCTCCTACCTTCTACTGATTAGGCTTGACTTTGAGGTTAAAGTTATCTGGTTAATGTTTTGTAGAACAGCCCCCAGGATCCTGTTCACTGTTCTCAGGATCATCATGAAAACACAACAGTGGAGTCTCTACTAAAGCCTCACTAGGAACGCTATAACATTAGCCTTAAAGAGAACACACAGTTTCCTCCCTATTTAAAATGCCTGTGTATTTTCTTTTATACGCTAGGTGACGTAGCATGTGCTAAACAAGCAGTTAATGCCACGGCTGAGCATTTCCACTTTGAAACTGCAGTGGTACAAAGACAGTCCAAAGAGCACATATTCAGACAGCCTGGGTTTATTAAGTCCACAAACCTAGAAGACCAATCTTGGCCAATCGAGGACAGGGCTTTCAAGCTGCAGGCCACTGCAAAGGGGAAAGTAGAGATAGAGGTGTGGACTGATTGAACTTTCATTCATTCAACACGTACTGGATGATGGATAAGGTGTGATGTAACATTTAATACATTTTAAAGAAATGAACGTAGAGGCAGCTTATAGTTTAGCTTAGAGCTTATAGTCCGGGTGACTGTCTGTGAGTTGTGTGGTGTGTTCTCTCTGTGTCTGCGTGGGTTTCCTCCGGGTGACTGTCTGTGAGTTGTGTGGTGTGTTCTCTCTGTGTCTGCGTGGGTTTCCTCCGGGTGACCGTCTGTGAGGAGTGCGGTGTGTTCTCTCTGTGTCTGCGTGGGTTTCCTCCGGGTGACCGTCTGTGAGGAGTGCGGTGTGTTCTCTGTGTCTGCGTGGGTTTCCTCCGGGTGACCGTCTGTGAGGAGTGTGGTGTGTTCTCCCTGTGTCTGCGTGGGTTTCCTCCGGGTGACTGTCTGTGAGGAGTGTGGTGTGTTCTCCCAGTGTCTGCGTGGGTTTCCTCTGAGTGACTGTCTGTGAGGAGTGTGGTGTGTTCTCCCTGTGTCTGCTTGGGTTTCCTCCGGGTGACCGTCTGTGAGGAGTGTGGTGTGTTCTCTCTGTGTCTGCGTGGGTTTCCTCCGGGTGACCGTCTGTGAGGAGTGTGGTGTGTTCTCCCTGTGTCTGCGTGGGTTTCCTCCGGGTGACTGTCTGTGAGGAGTGTGGTGTGTTCTCCCAGTGTCTGCGTGGGTTTCCTCTGAGTGACTGTCTGTGAGGAGTGTGGTGTGTTCTCTCTGCTCCGGTTTCCTCCCACGCTCCAAAAACACACGTTGGCAGCTTTACAGTTTACCAAACGTTGGCATCTTAGATCGACTGATTTGCCACTTTGTATTGGGACTGATCTTTTTTTAAACATGTTTTTAACATTACACAACTATTTACAGAACTCTACACTTTAAAATACATGGTTATTCCCCACCTCTGTCTTCATCCAAAACCCTGCAAGTGGACTGGCTGTAGATTGGTTTACATGATTGGTTCCTTAGATCAATGACATAAGAAACCCCGTGTGTCTGAATCTGCCCGTTTTAGACTGTCTCTGGATTACAGCAGTTTTAAAGTGGAAATGCTCAGCCATAGCGTTAACGGCTTATATTTCTCATTAAATAACGTCTCCATCTTCTCTTCTGGAAGAGTGTCCGGGGCTGAAAATGAAGCAGTTAAACACCACAAATACCAGCAGCTCCCTCCTGACCCCGTAAAGCCTCGGCTGGCTTCAGCTTCTTACTCGAACGTTCCGTTCCACCTTAAACGGTGCAGCAGTTTCAGAATTACCTCCGAGAGTAAGGAGATATTTTTTATTACAACTTAATTTACTCATAATTACTACACATTATCTCTAAATAACTATATTTCTAACAAAACACTGACTTGATATCTCGACCAGAATTCCTTGTTTTCTGAAAGTGGATTAACAAATGCTTTAAAAACATCTCAATACCATTTTGGAGACGTTAAAAAAACATGTATACTGAATGATCAAGTTGAAATCATCTTAACAATTCCAAATATCACGTCCCAGTGACCGTTTTGAAAGAATTCGCCGTTATTTAAGCATCTTAACTCCTCGAGAAACGTTAGCTGCTGTATCTACATTTAAGGTGGAACTGATAATTCAGTAGAGTCGCTGAGGGCCGGAGCGGGAAAATGGAAGCCGAAGAGTGTTGTGGGAGCTTCCAGGAGAAGATATAAACAGCTGCATTCTGGGAGCAAGCACCGGGGGCTAAAAGCACTGACCTCCAGCGGTTCACCCCGACGTTGGCGGTGCGGGCGAACCAGGGGTCGAGGATGTAGACGCATCGCACCGTGTCGGCGCCGCGCAGAGCTTCCTGCAAAGCCGGATTATCATGCAGACGCAGCCCTTTCCTAAACCAGTGCACCGAATTCACCACCATAATCAGGCTTTAATCCGTCCTACGACATCCATTAGAGTCGGGCGAGCTTCAGAAACGCGGTGAAACCTCTCTGTGTCTCCTCGTTACAGCGGTATCTCCACCACAGTCCGTTTCACCCTCTCTATTATCATTACTGTGGCTCCCAAGTTTCTCCTCCGCGACGCTGGAACACAGGGGTGGTGATGCAACGGCCCCTCCTCTTCCTCTGATTGGCTGGAACGTCCGTCCGTCATTGTGTAATTAAAAGAAGCCGCGCTGTGATTGGCTAATCGGCTCAGCGCTTGCCCGCAGGCCCCGCCTTATCACGTTTCCGTAGAGAAATGTCCACCTTTTTCTGATGTCGCTTTACGCCCAGGAGAAATATCCGAGACCAGAGTTTACGCGCTACAACAGTACTTAATGAAACTGATAAAACATTACAATTAATAAAATTCATTCACGCGTGATTATTATGCAACGTAGTGATTAATTTGCATACACGTCATGAATATGCAACAGTGTGACGCAGCTCATTAAAACCCAACACGTTACCTCAGATTTTGTTCAGTGGGATAATGGCGCCACCTACTGATCAGATTTCATACTGCTCCTGTTTTTGTACCCAGGTTGTGGAAAGGTTTTAAGTATAAACATAATATTAAAATTATCTTATTTCTGCCCTCGTTGTCCATTCTCTGAGCTCCACTGACTATACACGAGCACTTTTTTAACTCCACAGTCACAGACTGAAGACCACACGTTGCGCTGCATACTTTTTTAAAGGTGGTCACTGGTTTGCCTCTAGCCAGGTGTCCAGGTGTCCCACCCAGTAAACATTTAGCCGTTGATTCAACGTTGAAATAACGTAATGACTGCCGTCTAATCAACGTTCTCTTAAGGTTGAAAATGAAAGTTGAAAAGACGTCCAAACACAGACATTGAAAAGACGACTATTAGACGTATTTTGGACGTCCATTGACGTTATTAATTGTTCCTGAAATAAATTACTTGTATAAAACGCGTTTTGGACGTCCACTGACGTTATCGATTGGTCACCACTTAACTAACTTATTAAGATGGATTTTGGACGTCCATTGACGTTTAAAATATGTCCTTGACGGACAGACTACTTTTAGACCTATTTTGAACGTCCAGGGACGTTCCTTTTTCACTGGGTATGCCCTAACCACCTCAGCTAGCTCCTCTCTACACAAAGGTGAAGCGGCTCTTCTTTGAGCTCTTCCCAGATCGCAAAGCTCTTCACCCAAGAGGGTGCCGTGATCAGCAACCTGCCAGAAAAACACTAGTTTCATCTAATGGTATCTGTGTTATCTACAACTCATGAACATAGGGAAGGCTGGGAACAAAGGATGACTATTTTGAGCTTTGTTTTAAGGCTCAAATCCCTCTTTATTACTATAGTTCGGTATAGAGACCGCATTACTGCAGAGGATGAGCCTAAATTACTATCCCTCTTCCCATCTCACCTCCTTCCTGAAGGTATCATGCCATCATTTTCCAGAAGATAACCATGGCCTCAGATTTGGAGGTGCTGATTTGTATACTGACCTCTTCCCATGTGGCTGCACACCAGTAAAATGTACACTGGAGGCCTCTGTAAAAAGAAATTAGAAAGACAACGTCATCATGTGCAGATGGAGGGCTTCCTCAGCGCTTTCTTTGGTCTCTGCTCGACTATAAGTCTGTGTTGAGGGTGGGCTTCTTCGAGAGCAGAGTCCTGGGGTCAGCTGAGAGGGAGGGGACATGCTCGGTCACACAATGATCTTGTTCATCAGGATATGTTTTTTACATCCACACAGGCATATCAGTGCTCACTAGGAGTAATGGCCCATGGCCCAGGGGCTTTAAAAAGTGTTTTGAACAAGCTGATTGGCCAGATCCTGGCTCATTCCACCAATCACAGCCAACAATCTGAACTAGCCCTCTATTCCCACAAAAAGGTTTTGTCCTGCAGTCGATTAACTGCTCAAACACACAGCAGGTAGTGTCTCTGTCACAGGAGGTTGTGTGGTTGTGTGTTCGGGTCCCGCTCCAGGTGACTGTCTGTGAGGAGTGTGGTGTGTTCTCCCTGTCTCTGCGTGGGTTTCCTCCAGGTGACTGTCTGTGAGGAGTGTGGTGTGTTCTCCCTGTGTCTGCGTGGGTTTCCTCCGGGTGACTGTCTGTGAGGAGTGAGGTGTGTTCTCTCTGTGTCTGTGTGGGTTTCCTCCGGGTGACTGTCTGTGAGGAGTGTGGTGTGACTGTCTGTGAGTTGTGTGGTGTGTTCTCTCTGTGTCTGCGTGGGTTTCCTCCGGGTGACCGTCTGTGAGGAGTGTGGTGTGTTCTCCCTGTGTCTGCGTGGGTTTCCTCCGGGTGACTGTCTGTGAGGAGTGTGGTGTGTTAGTAGTATATATCCTACACCTTCTGTCAAACACCTCTGTGAATGATTTATGACCCCTTGATTTATGACCCAGGTGACAGGTCAGTACAGGATGTCCTTATATGGGCTTCCCCTCACACCTACACCCCACCCCCTGACACCCTCACACCCCCCAACATGTTTGGGGTGGGTTGTGCTTGCATGTGTTATTTAAAATGACCCTGGTGGATTTCTATGGCTAAACGCTTTTTAAAATGTCTACAGTGTGTGTAAATCAGTCTCTTTTAAGAGAATCTACAGTTACACCAACTATTAGTTCTGAAACCAACGTTGCTTTTGCGCCAAGGAAGAAATGGCGTGGTAAAGCATTTGGTAGCAGCCCTCGCGAATATTTTAGGGATGTTAAAATTAACCAGTTTGATTCTCGGGCTTATGACTGACAGGTCAGTACAGGATGCCCTTATATGGGTTCCCCCCTCACACCCACACCACACCCCTGACACACCCACAGCCCCCATGTATATATAGTTAGCTTGAATCCTGTGTTTGTGAGAAAGCCTATACCGATACTATTTGGAAGTCGCAATGGAGTCCTACATTTTCGGTAAGTGTTAAACTACAGATTTCTACCTAATTTTTTGTCAGAATTTCGGTGATATAATATTTTCTTACCCACTTAACAGGGTTTATCTTGTCTAGGTACATCTGAGTTAGAAACCATCCGTGCCATTAGGAGCATTGAAGGTTTATCACAACTTTGTGAAGGTATGACTCTGCTCTTTATTATTTTATGTGTCTTTTTTGATTTTAGTTGTTATTCATGAGATTATTTTTTCATTTCTTCAGAAACTGTGGATGCTACGGGGTATTTAAATCCTCTTGGTAGGTTGTCTGATACATCTTATAACTCATGGTGTTATATTTTGATTGTGTGTCGCAATAGTGTGTAATTTATATGTTCTCTGTAGTAGGGTTGACACGTTTGGTTGAAGAAACAAATCTCTTAACACCGCCAGGGTTTGAAGTTGTTCCCGGCACCTCTGCCGTTGTTGAACCATTGGATGCTACGTACGCCAACAACGACCAAGCGCCGCAAACATTTACGCCGTGTTTAACAAGCAGTCCTACCCGATCCAATCAAAGCGTCCCAAGGGACATCAGGGTGCCTGTTCCACAAGGAAAACGTGGTAGTTTTGGATCTGGTGGTGCTCAAACATCGCGCTCAAGTATTGGTAAACGTGTTAGATTGGACGATATCCACAAAACAAACGGTAATAAAAACACAATTAAATATTATTTGTATTATTTATAACATGAGGTTTGTGTGTTAACGAGTGTTTCATTATTTGATCTGTTCATAGATTTGGACATTTTCGATCTGTCGGTGTATGAGGACTGTGTTGATCCTGGTCTGTGCGCCGCTGGATGGTCTGATGAGTTATTTAAAACATGGAATGATAACAGCTTTACAGTAAAGGAGGACAACGGTGCTGCTGTTGTGCCGAATGATGTGTTAAATGATGCTCTGATCGAACCTGGGGACTCTGTTACGGATGAAATAAAATCCAATCAAGATCATGAACAACAACAACAACAACAACAACAAAACCAGGTGGGGGGTTGTAATTGTGCTAACAACCCTGTTGAGCTTATAACGTTGATGAGACAGATGTCACAGGAGATCGCTAAAATCTCTATTGAACAGCGTAGGCAGGCTGCTTTAAACCGCAGGCGTGACAATATTATTCAGAAACAGTTTGAACGTATTGAAGCCTTGTGTAAAGAACAAACAGCTAATGCCAATTTAGTTAAGGATATTCATGGTTTGTGTAAGAAACAGGTTGCGCACAGTGAAACAGCGTTAGAATTGTTGTATAAATTAAACAGACTTTTGCAGTTAAAAAAATCAACACGGATCCCTGTTGCAGGACCGTCTTGTAGATGATAATAGTTAATATTATAATTGTTATTATTATTGTGTTAATAATATACTGTGGTTTTTTTTTTCAAGTATGTGTTAAATAAATCAAATCATTAACGTACATTCAAAAGTAATAGCATTATTTTAAACCATTGACATTTAAAAACCAACAATTTGTGTATCGAAAACCAAATAGGTCTAAACAGTCATGGCATCTACAGATTTTGCGCGTGATGACCCAATATATGAAGCGTGGAAACAGTTGTCTCCGAGTGAAAAAATGCTTTGTCTTATGGACGAATATGATATGGGTATTGAATCGCTTAGCAACCAGCAAGACGTAGACATACAAGACAGCGATAACAGTAACGCACATGGCTTATTACAAATTACACTGGACGAATGGTTAACAAACACAAGACAAGCATCACATACACAACCGGTTAAGCGTTGTAGATATGATAGTAGTGGCGAACAATCAACAGATTTTGCATGTGATGACACAACATATGATGCTTGGGGGCGGTTGTCTCCAAGTGAAAAACTACACTGTCTTATCGAAGAATGTGACATGGCTATAGCAGACCTAGAAAACGATATTCAAAATAATACACAACACATAAACAATGAACAAACAGGTAGCGGTGTGACAACACCTGGACATTCAGCATTTGACCCAACAGCTCCTAACTTTGGTTTATCTGACGGTCATATAGCAGAATTGGTGAGAAATGGTGGTGTTGTAGACGATTATACCATAGTGTCTAGGAATCGGTTTAACAGCGTTGTGCTTCACCGGATGCTGAATTTACATGACGCGCCATCCACAGACATAGCTTCATACACGTCCTATATACACGATGTGTTGTCAGAAATTGTGTCATTCTCCAGGGTCTTGGCTGGTGATGGCGGTGTTATCGACATCACCCTAAGAGGTAGTAGTTTAACATCTGATGTAAACACGGTGTTGTCTTCAAGGGACGGTTACAGTGTGGACAGATTTTCAGACGCTATTGAAAGGGTTATGCAGAGCAATAACAGTATTAAAACGGATGAGAGTTTGGCTCTGACTGTCTCGATAGTCGTGGGTAAAAATGGTGGTGTTCGTCGTAAGGTGCGTGACCTAGCACACGATCAGGTGATCAAAAGGAACAGACTGAATCTTTTCTGCCCAACAAACATCTCAAACAATCTGTGTTTTGCAATCTGCATTGCTCTTTTTCTGAATCCGCATGTACCACATAACACATTAGAACCTATAGCCGAACAGATACAGATAAACATTGGCTACACACGTGACCATAGAGTAGGTTTTAATGATATTGGTCGTTTTGAATATAAGTATGGTATTAAAATAGTTGTGTTCCACAAGAGTCGTTCGGGTAAATTAGAAAAGTACCAAACCAAAGACAAACCACATACCAAGACTGCGTTTCTGTACCTCCATGACGGTCATTATTATTTGGTAAAAAATTTGAAAGCGTTCATGGGGGTGCCACATGTTTGCACGTTTTGTCATACGGGCTACACTAACGCCAGAGATCATAGCTGTAAATATAGTTGCGATGTGTGTCAAGATGCGATGTGTCACAAACACCCCAGGTGTGTGAAATATTGTGATGACTGTTCGCGTTACTGCAAGTCTGTCTATTGCTATGAGCAGCATAAGAAACAAAAACAACAGTCTATTACAGGGGTGATAGCATCCTCATGCAATCTAACTAAGTATTGCAAAAAATGTGGCCATCGTTATCACGTAAGTTTAATAAAACCAAAACCCCACAAGTGTGTGTCGGGTCGTTGTGTTCATTGTGGTGAAGATTTAATATCGGACACCACACATGAATGTTACATACAGCCGATCAAAATAAAAGAACCCAGTAATTCCTACATCTTTTTCGACTTTGAGACACGCTTTGAAAATGGAAAGCATGAAGCTAATTTTGTCTGCGCTATTACATATGATGGCACAGAATTCACTGCAGAAGGGTCTGACTGCATAGAAAGGCTTATGAGAAAGTTTAGACAGCTCAAATATCAAGGGTACACATGGTTAGCACACAATGCGGCCGGTTTTGACAATTTTCTATTATTGGAATATTTTTCTAGTGTGGGTGTCGCTGTCAAAATCACCATGATGGGGTGTAGACTGATCTCCATGTATGATGAAACATACAAACAACGTTACATAGACTCATATTCATTCATTCCAATGCGTTTGGCTAAAACAACATCAGCCTTAAATCTAACATGCTCCGAGAAAGGACATTTCCCACACAAATTCAATTTAAAACAAAATGAGAACTATGTGGGGCCATACCCTGAAAAGGGTTTTTATGGTTATGACACTATGAACGACAAAGGCAAAAAAGAGTTTGACGAATGGTACGACACAGTCTCAAACGGTGTTTTTGACTTCCAAAAGGAGTTGTATGTTTACGGCAGGAACGACGTTGTTTTACTGCGCGAAGCATGTATCAAGTATCGCGAAGAATTCATTCAGTGCACAAAGCTAGACCCGTTTAATTATACGACATTAGCATCATGTTGTATGGCAGTATACAAAACACATTTTCTACCAAAAGACACGCTGGCGCTGACACACAACAACGCATACATTAACCAGCACAAGACATTCTCTAACGTCTCTATTGAATGGCTTGTGTATGTTAAGCATGTAAGAGATGTTGATGTGCACCACGCTTTAACTCATGGGGAAATGAAGTTTGGCGCATATTATGTGGATGGTTATTATGAAAAAGATGGTGTGCGAAAAGCTTTAGAATTTAATGGTTGCATGCATCATGGTCATGAATGTCGTTACAACCCGAACCAGTGCCATCCTATGTCAAAGGTCTTGTATGGAGATTTGCGAATGCGGTTTGATACCAAGGTGGAGACGCTTGTTCGTGCATATGGTCTAGAAGTTGAAGTGATGTGGGAATGTCAGTGGGCATCTGCTAAGAGGGATGATTTGGATGTTGCCACGTTTATTTCTAATTACACAGCTCCTGAAAGGCTCAAACCAAGAGACGCACTTTTTGGTGGTCGAACAAATGCGTATAATTTGTATTACAAAGCAAAGGAGGGTGAGAAGATTAGATATTTGGACTTCACAAGCTTGTACCCATTCTGCCAGGCCCGGAAGAAATACCCGGTAGGGCACCCCCAAATATTTTTCAAAGACTTTCAACCTCTTGAGGATTACTATGGTCTAGTCAAGGCAACAGTATATCCGCCAAGAAAACTCCTCCACCCTGTTTTACCATACCGTTGTAATGGAAAGTTAATGTTCCCGCTGTGCCGCACATGTGCCGAGCACGAAAACCAGTTGCGTTCGTGTATGCATAGTGATGAAGAGAGATCTATAACGGGGTCATGGGTCAGTATTGAACTAGTGAAGGCTGTTGAGAAAGGGTATGTAGTTGCAAAAATCCATGAAGTTTGGCATTTCCCAGACAGTTCAGAGACGTTGTTCTGCGAGTATGTAAAGACGTTTTTACAGTACAAGCAGGAGGCCAGTGGTTATCCAGCACATGCTGTCACAGAGGAAGAGAGGGCCGAATACATCAGGGATTATTTTGAAAAGGAAAATATCCAACTGAATCCTGACAAGATATGCCTTAACCAGGCGCGTCGCTCTATTAACAAATTGTTGTTAAACAGCTTGTGGGGCCGTTTTTCAATGAGGGAAAACCTGCCCGTGTCTGAAGTGTTAACGGACCCTGAACAGTTTTCACAACACATCTTTGGTGACGGCTATGAGGTTAAACACTTTTCATTTGTGTCCGACACCGCAGCATTGATTCAGTGGTGCTATTCGGCTGGAGACAGCTGTCCAACACGCGATATTAATGTATTCCTCGGCGCATTTACAACAGCGCACGCTCGTTTAGAATTGTATAATCTAATGGATAAATTGGGAGACAGGTTGTTGTATAGCGATACTGACAGTGTTATTTTTGTTTCTCGTGAAGGTGATTGGGAACCCCCTCTGGGGCCTTATTTAGGCGATTTGACAGACGAGATTGGTGGTGGTGATTACATTACAGAGTTCTGCTCGGGAGGTCCTAAGACGTACGGTTATCTTACAGCTGGCGGTAAAACATGCATGAAAGCAAAGGGCATTACGCTAAATTCTGAAAACTCAAAAGTTATTAGACTCGACACACTTATTGACCTTGTTGATAATTATGTGACGAATCGCGATACTAGCCGACACATACTTGCTCGCGCTGACGGCATTGTGAGAAATAAAAAGAACCTCACGCTGAAAAACAAATCAGTAGTGAAGCGGTTTAAAGTTGTGTACAACAAACGTGTCCTGTTGCCTGATTTTTCAACACTTCCTTATGGGTACTAAAGACGGTCGAGGTGTGATAGATGTTGACGGGTTTGATTTTAGATTACAACACCCATTTTCGTGTGTAATAAGCGGACCATCAAATTCCGGAAAAACTTTTTTTGTAAAACAGTTGATTGAGCGTTCTGATGAGTTGATTTCAAATAAAATAGAAAATATAGTATACATTTATGACTGCTGGCAACCCCTTTATGATGAAATGTTAAAGATAAGAAATATTATTTTTGTTCAAGGGATACCAACGTCGCTATGTGACGACACACTTTTACCGCTTAACAGAAATAATTTGTTAATAATTGATGATGTTATGAAAGATGCCAGCAATAATGCCGAAGTGGAAAAGGTGTTTACACAGTATGTACATCACAGAAATTTAAGCGCCATTTACTTAATGCAAAATTTGTTTTTTCAAGGAAAGTCTAGTAGGACAATTAGTTTGAATACAAACTATCTCATATTATTTAAAAATCCAAGAGACAACAATCAGGTTTGTGTATTAGGTAGACAGATGTACCCCGGCAACACCAGATTTTTCATGGAATGTTTTCAAAATGCTGTTAGCAAGCCGTTCAGTCACCTTTTAATTGATTATAAAGCTAAGACTCCTGAAAACTTTCGTCTCAGAACAGATCTGCTTTCAAACACGCCTGTTGTTTACATTCCGAAAATACGCAGATAGATCAGCATGTCGGACAGACTATATAGAAACCTGCCGCTTCTTAAACTTTTATTTAAAGCCACACCAGCACAGAGACGTGTTATTTTACAAACGGCGTCTAATGAACTTATCTTAACTCTGTGTGAGGTTGCCCTTAATGTTCTTAATGGCATTGTACCTCTCACATCAACACAATATCGTGAGTTAAAGAAGAAGAAGTCTGAAATTAAATTTATCGCTGATAAAAAGGTTGGTGTTTCACGGAAAAAGAAAATAATTAATCAGAAAGGCGGCTTTCTTTTACCATTGTTAAGCGTTGCTTTACCATTTATAGCAAGCTTGATAGCGGGGAGATAAACTGAAGACATGGAGTATGCTGAAAAATTATTTTTGGTACCTCAGCACCAGTTGGATAAGTTAAAGAGTGATAACAGTCGGGGCGCTGTCCGACAAATTGTAGAAAATGATTTGGACGTGTCGATCAGAGATATTTTGGCCAGGAGGGATCTCGACCCCCACGAGAAGGCCAAACTTTATACATCCGTGTTACAGAGATATTTAACCATCGCTAAACATGGTGATATGGAGACCAATACTTTAACATTGTCATTGCCGCATGCGGATACTGTTAATAAGGAAATAAATGTTGTCGATCAGACTGGTAACAAACATTCCATAACCGATGATGTTCTTAGAAATGTATCTTCGCGAAGCAGACAGAATGTTCAGTATGTTTTAGATACAATGTCTAAATCAAAAGATGTGTCTTCCTGGAATGAATTAGGAGAATTTGTCTTAAATGGACGTACGATCCCAGGGTCACATATTCTGGACTTGGTGAAAAGCATCACCGCCGCACACCGTGTTAGCGATGATCGTAGACCTCAGGGGTGGAGCGAGTTTCTAGAGGCTTTTGCTGTTTTAAACATCCCTCTTTCTACCATACCAAATAAGTTTGTCAGACAAAAAATTAATTTGTTAAAAAATAAAAAGTCTGCTGATTATGCTACACCAGTGAAAGACACTTTGCAATCGCCTGTTAAGAGTGTTGAACACCCCAGATTTCACTCCCCCGTTTTAGACAGAAGTGTTTGGTTAAACTTCTAATTGTTATATATTTTATTTTTATTTTATTTGATGTGTGTGTGATTGTGTTGTTTAATTGATTGTTTTGAATATTTTTCACATTGTTTGAAAACTGTCATTTGTTGTTTTATTATTGTTACATGTATATTTGTAAATAAACGAACCAGAGTTGAAAATCTTTTTTGAAAATCAGTGTTTTTATTCGTCAGCTTTACACTACACAGGGTTATACAATAAACATCTCTCCTTTTTGAACATGTTGTATACAAATAAACGACCTGTTCTTACAAACACACGGATACAAATGTTTCACAAAGGCTGAAACCATATTGTCATTTTTAGTTAAATTAAAACCATATTTTGACATCACTTCTTCATAATTACACAGTCTAACCATGTGGTATAGAAAAAACACACAAAGTTGACCGCATGTAGTTGATGTAAAATCTTGAACTTGTCTGGTAGAATACCTCAAAGTCGTGCATGTTGTTTTAAGGAAATCACTAATAATTTTAGGGAACTTGTCATAGGTAGGTGCATTTCCAAAACTGTCAAAAAAACACCCGACACGGTCTTCACTTATGTAGATAGCAAGCCAATGTTCGCCAGGAAGATCAGATGAGTGTGTATTGACAATAGCCGTCACAGGTCATTTCCATATACCATTTGTTGGTAATTGGTCACATGCTAACACACCAAGAAAATGTGTGTTAACAGCCACTTTGTCCATTACAGCAGACAGCTCCAACGTATTCATTAGTAATAATCCACTAAAACTTGTCTTCGGTTAGAGATTTCAATGATGCTGTCAAAAACAGCATACACAACCAAATTTACAGTATGTGGGAGCGGCTGTCTGAAACGAACCTCCAGTCTAATATTACCTGATTTGACCAAAGACACGTGTTGACCGCATTCTTCATCAGGTGTGAGGTTAAAAGCATACAGAGTGTAGCCCTGTAGGAAATCCTGCCTATCAATTGGCAATGCCTGGTTTTTCAGATGTCTTCCAGATGCAAGCGCTAACTGGAAGAATTCGCGCACGGCGGAACCAATGTGGAAATCGGGTTGGTGTGGTTTGGCTGGAAATTGTTGGCCGTCTAAATAGACCGCAAGAAACTCCAAGTTGTAATGTTTAAACGCGAAGGGGTTTTTATTATAGGCGCCTGTGAATGCATCATTATCAACCATGGCTATTATCATAGACTTAGGTAGAGTCCCCAAGAACAAATTTTCTTGGTTAGAAACACGTGTTCCAGCAGGTATGGAAAAATTTTTTAGACACACTCTGTCAATGGGGTATTTAGCCGTTGTTGACAACAATGTCTGGGCATGACCCAACCTTACAGCTGGTGACACAGATACTTTTTTGACAAATAACGATGCAGAGAGAATATTCACTTTGTATGCTAACGCGTCATGCCGCATTAGACAGAAATCATCCTTATTACGAGTCATGCGAATTTTTATATCAACACCGTTAAGCATCAATTTCTCCTGAAAAAATATGTCGCTATGAATCGGGGTCAGCAGTTCTACCACATTACTAGCGTTTGTAAATGCGGCCCTCTTTGCCAAACCGCGATTGTTCCTTGCGGGGTTTGTTTCATCCATATGCCCTGCAGTGTCCAGATAAAAGAGGCCTCCAGAGAAGACAGTTTCCAGGGTGTCCCGACCATAGTTGGCGAGACATTCTATCATGCTACGGTATGGGTAGGTACTTGAACTCTGTGATACCAGCCTGTCTCCTAGGGACACGTCGACCTGTGAAAATATTGTAGCTCCAGGATAGTTTATCAACCCCACAGCGGCTCCGTCATCAATGTCGCTTCCGTCAGGTTTTGTGATTTTAAGACGAAGGTATAATAGTGTGTTATTTAGATCCATATAATCTTCACCATGGCCGGCTATGAAAAACTCCAGTGGGGCAGTGTCGGATATTGCTGACAGCGGCGGAATTTCGACATAAGTGTTTTTCTCAATAGCAGTTTGTGTTAAAGGTACTGTAAACAAGTCCAGTTCTGATTTAATACACTCCTCAGACATGCGATGAAGTAGAGCCATGATCAGAAAATGGTTTTAACAGGTTTCCTACAGGTCGAGGTTGTTGTCTGCTTCCCCTTACTCTTTCTTTTTGACACTATGTGTTTTTTCATCTCAAGCTTGGTTTTCTTAGCAGGACGGCCACGCCTCTTACCAGGGGGTCGTTTCACAGATTTTCGAGCCATCACCAACATACCCGACCCATCTTGATTGTGTGCCATCATACGCGTCAGACCGTTACTGACAACATCGCTTACAATGTTTTTAGCAGCTGTTTTTAGATGTGGTTTGGCTATATTAAAACCCTTCTTGAACAACGGTATAGCCATTCTGAATAAATTTCTAAAAATCCCACCAAATCCCGCACCATACATTGTTGGGCTACCTGTATAGCCGGGCATGTGGCCTCCGGCCTGACTTTGATAGTAAGAAACGTAACGTTCAGGATCCATGGCCAGTCTGTTGAAAGATTCCATTTTCAAAACCTAATTCCTTGTTTTACAGGTCTAAAGTGTAGCTTTACAACCACTTTCCCATAAGAAAAATTTACGTGCTGGTTCTGATCGGTTTTCACTTCTATAGCGATATCGTTTATCTGTGATTTTGTTGTTGACACGTAGTGTGGCTTACTGTATCTAACTGTGACAATATCATGGTTGTTCCCTGATATATGTACACATCTTAACAGAGGTACAAAACTGTAACCAATTAATTGGTAATCAACAATGTCTGTGTAAACAAACATTGAGTAGAAACCACCATAGATGTCGACAGGGTGTGGCGCGTACTCTTTTTGTACGACATCCGGGTCATTTGTTTTAACTACACACTCTAGTATCACACCCGGTTTAAAACCCAAGATGATGGCTAGTTTACCATTAAATATCAAACCGATATCAGATAACGTCTTAATAAATAACCTGTGACTTATTTGGTCATAAACAAGACCTATTGAATGGTCTGCTAGATGGATATTAATCTCAGCAACTAATGCCGGTATATGGTTATAATACCCTGTAGGTAGTGTTATTTGTGTTGTTTTGCCAGATTTTTTATCAATTACGCTAAATGTGGCATCTAGCTCACAAAAGGTTGTCCACGTTCGTGGGTATTGAAACTCTATCACCCCTACTTCCCAGTCACCTTTTAGATCGATTGGTTTCGCTAGTTTTGTTCTATAATTAGAAATTTGATTATCGGGGTATACCGACATAGACGAATTGCTCGGCAGTGTGACGCAAAAACCATTGTCCCCCATATTTGTCCTTTGATGTAAATGAACTAGTTCACAAAGTACAACACCTTTTAAGGCCTTTGTATGTCCACAACATCATTTTCAGGAACCCAGCTGTTAAATTTTGACGGCCAACCTAACCATTTCACTAAAACCATTGTTTTTTTACCCTGTTTTTTTTTATCCAAAATCTTTTCAACTTTGAATGCTTTTTCTGTAGACATGCGTATTTTTTGCAACTCTTCTTCATAGAAACGGCCGTGTATAATGTCACCGTCATAATCTTTCAATTTATAAACGGGTGGTTGTCGTCGGATACATTCTGATATAGTGAAAAACTCCTGTGTATAGTTCTCCTCATACCCCTTTGTAAACGGACCCCTGACTTTAGAAATACGCACAACGTCACCAGTCTTGTACTTAAATATGGTTTTCTTGTCTAATTTGTTTCTCACACCATACAGCGTTTTAAACACGCTAGATTCGTTTTCTTTCGTCACATCAGCTGGCTTGGTTTTGATACTACGGTGGTAACTATTATTGTAACCGCTCATAATATCTTGTAAAACATCAATGTACCTTTTGGAGTTTACAGCTGTTAGATAACGCCACATACGACTTTTTAGCGTTCTATTAAACCGCTCTATGACACTGGCTTTTAGCTCACTACCTGTAGCAAAATGTGTGATTTTGTTTTTTGATACTAAATTTTGAAAATGTTTGTTGAAAAACTCTTTACCCCTGTCAGTCTGTAACTTTTGAGGAACTCTGCCTTCTTCTAATATGTTCGCAAATGCCTTTGAGACTTCTATACCAGACTTATTTTTTAACAGTCGAGCCCACGCATATTTGCTGAACACGTCAATACATGTCAACATATATTTATATCCGTCATTTTCCCTAGAATACGCACTCATATCAACAAGATCAGCTTGGAATTGAGCGTCAATGCCATACACTATAACCCGGTTTCTTTTGTAATATTGTCATATGGGTTTGTGGAGTGTGTATGCATCCTCTCCAGATAACCAGTCTGAAACCTGTTGATCAGACAGACACAATCCTGTATTCTCTAAAACACCCCGTTTCAAACGATTTTTACCGCCTAATGAACCAGAATTAGACGGCGTGTAATATACCGTTCTCATAAGATTTGATGTGTTGATAGATGACATTGTTGAAAATAATGACCCCAGATTTGTTTGTTTGACTGTTTTATTCACAATGCATCGATGAAATCTAAAAAGTTTGCACACACATCTACATTTTTCTCAACTAGATATTCAACAAATGTTTCAATCACTTTACAAACATCAATTGGTTTCTTTGTTGAAAGTTTTATCACACAAATGTCTATTATATATGTACATAGACAAAGCACATAACCAATTTTTACCACATTTTCACTCTTAGGCATGAGAGACAGTAATTTACTAATAGTCACAAGGGTTGTTTCGTCAGAATCTATACATAACTGTGTCAAATGACACCAATCATGCGATGTTGATTTAACAATATTCATTTGGTTCTTGAAATTTTGTAAACGTTTAACATTGACATCATACACATTATTAATGAGTGTAAAATCATCCACACTATCGTCAATACATTTATACAACAAACGTGTCAATTCGCAGTTCACACGGTGTTTCAGCACACGCTTTGACAGACTTTGGTGTCCGCAAACTATCCCCATTTTCACTTAAACAGCTCTGCAAGTCTTTGAATCACCTTCCCAACAGTCAACGGCATCGCTGACAAACTGTTCAGAGGTTTGATCAATCAGACTTTCTCTTAGTTCCTGCAGCTTTTCCACAATGTACGGCTCGCATTGTAATTCACAGACGACTGTTTCAACACATCCTTGAATTTTTAGAAGGGGTAGTTCTATTCCAAAACACTTTAGAAGCCCAGCTATGGCATGTTTTAAGGCGGGCGTGAACAATGTCCTTGTTATATCTTTATAGTATTTTTCAAAAAAGAAGATATCAGGTTCAAACAGACACGAATGTTGAAGTTGACTAGGGTGATCCACTTCACAACCAAGACACGTTTCCTTCAGCTTGTTGTTTATGATGTGTTGTAGGATTACAACGACAGTGGACTTTATCAGTTTTAGCCCCGTAGAGCTTACTTGCCCGTCCACCACATCAATCGGAGCAGATATAGCGTTGTCTTCAGGAGCTTCAGCGATTGTCAGTTGTCTAGCCATCAACGTTGCCAAATCATCCACCGGGTCTTGTCGAAAAACATGCGGGTTCGCAATGTCCACACAACTGAGATCATCACCATATTGACCCAACAAACTGTTGTCTGATACCGCTTTGGCAACCGCCGTCGATTCACCATAGCTGTAGTTTACAAGCCCATGACCCGTGTCAATCGGCGTATATTGAATGTCCGACAGTCGATAATTTTCACACCACATAGGTCCACGGGTGTCGGGATGGTCTGCTGGAAGAATGTCCTCAAACATGATGGCTTGCGTGTTGTTCGTGTCTTGACTTCGTGTGGTTTCAGTGTCGGCTTATGTTTCTTTTAACAGACATCACTGGAAGGCGTTGATCCACTTTTGACCATCCCACAAACGTCATAAGCCCGAGAATCAAACAGGTTAATTTTAACATCCCTAAAATATTCGCGAGGGCTGCTACCAAATGCTTTACCACGCCGTTTCTTCCTTGGCGCAAAAGCAACGTTGGTTTCAGAACTAATAGTTGGTGTAACTGTAGATTCTCTTAAAGGAGACTGATTTACACACACTGTAGACATTTTAAAAAGCGTTTAGCCATAGAAATCCACCAGGGTCATTTTAAATAACACATGCAAGCACAACCCACCCCAAACATGTTGGGGGGTGTGAGGGTGTCAGGGGGTGGGGTGTAGGTGTGAGGGGAAGCCCATATAAGGACATCCTGTACTGACCTGTCACCTGGGTCATAAATCAGGGGTCATAAATCATTCACAGAGGTGTTTGACAGAAGGTGTAGGATATATACTACTTGTGTTCTCCCTGTCTCTGCGTGGGTTTCCTCCGGGTGACTGTCTGTGAGGAGTGTGGTGTGTTCTCCCTGTGTCTGCGTGGGTTTCCTCCGGGTGACTGTCTGTGAGGAGTGAAGTGTCCATAGGTGTGAGTGTGTGTCACCCTGTGAAGGACTAGCACCCAGTGTATAAGCGGTTACAGACAATTAAAGTATGAATATGCAGTTTTTTGCTCTGAATGTATGTATCTTTTGCAGCCTCTCTCTCTCTCTCTCTCTCTCTCTCTCTCTCTCTCTCTCTCTCCTCCTGCTGTGATTACTCCAATTTTCTGTTTTTGAAACAGGAAATCTATAACTTTGTTCTCCACTCTCTCTCCTGTTTCCATCCTGTTTTGATGGACACTGCCTGACAATGCTGTTCCTGACAATGAAGTCCGACTTCTTAGAAAAGGAAATTCTGACAACTGTTTTTCAAACAACAAATAAAGGGATTGAACCCAGGACCCTGGAGCTGTTTGACAATGGCACGGCCTGCAGTGCCCCCCACCCCTGCTGCTCCCAGAGATACGTTCAAATATTTAAAATCGCATGCACACAGAGAGAGCTGTGAAAGTACCCAGATGTTGCTTGTTCTACACAAAATATCAATAAAATAATTGCCTCACTGATGGCTACTCGTCCCTGTTTGTGAAGTCTCTTGAAACCTTTTTTGTGAATTCGCCTTCTATGTGATTTCAGACTTGTGTTTTAACCCCTGCTTGTCCTGACTACAGTTTGAAGCTTAACACTATAAACACACGCATCCTGCTTACACCAGTGCATTGTTATAGTTAACTAGCACTGTTAAAGTTGTTACATACTGGTTAGCAATATTTTTCATTCATTCATTGTCTGTAACCCTTATCCAGTTCAGGGTCACGGTGGGTCCAGAACCTACCTGGAATCATTGGGCGCAAGGCGGGAATACACCCTGGAGGGGGCGCCAGTCCTTCACAGGGCGACACAGACACACACACATTCACTCACACACTCACACTTACGGACACTTTTTGAGTCACCAATCCACCTACCAACGTGTGTTTTTGGACTGTGGGAGGAAACTGGAGCACCCGGAGGAAACCCACGCAGACACAGAGAGAACACACCACACTCCTCACAGACAGTCACCCGGAGGAAACCCACGCAGACACAGGGAGAACACACCACACTCCTCACAGACAGTCACCCAGAGGAAACCCACGCAGACACAGGGAGAACACACCACACTCCTCACAGACAGTCACCCGGAGGAAACCCACGCAGACACAGGGAGAACACACCACACTCCTCACAGACAGTCACCCGGAGGAAACCCACGCAGACACAGGGAGAACACACCACACTCCTCACAGACAGTCACCCGGAGAAAACCCACGCAGACACAGGGAGAACACACCACACTCCTCACAGACAGTCACCCGGAGGAAACCCACGCAGACACAGGGAGAACACACCACACTCCTCACAGACAGTCACCCGGAGGAAACCCACGCAGACACAGGGAGAACACACCACACTCCTCACAGACAGTCACCCGGAGGAAACCCACGCAGACACAGGGAGAACACACAGCACTCCTCACAGACAGTCACCCGGAGGAAACCCACGCAGACACAGGGAGAACACACCACACTCCTCACAGACAGTCACCCGGAGGAAACCCACGCAGACACAGGGAGAACACACCACACTCCTCACAGACAGTCACCCGGAGGAAACACACGCAGACACAGGGAGAACACACCACACTCCTCACAGACAGTCACCCGGAGAAAACCCACGCAGACACAGGGAGAACACACCACACTCCTCACAGACAGTCACCCGGAGGAAACCCACGCAGACACAGGGAGAACACACCACACTCCTCACAGACAGTCACCCGGAGGAAACCCACGCAGACACAGGGAGAACACACCACACTCCTCACAGACAGTCACCCGGAGGAAACCCACGCAGACACAGGGAGAACACACCACACTCCTCACAGACAGTCACCCGGAGGAAACCCACGCAGACACAAGGAGAACACACCACACTACTCACAGATTCACTGTGTCCGTGTGGGTTTCCTCCGGGTGCTTCGGTTTCCTCTCACGGTCCAAAAAAACACACATTGGTAGGTGCATGTGTGTGTGTGTTGCCCTGTGAAAGACTGGCGCCCCCTCCAGGGTGTATTCCCGCCTTGCGCCCAATGATTCCAGGTAGGCTCTGGACCCACCGCGACCCTGAACTGGATAAGGGTTACAGATAATGAATGAATGAATGAATCTGAAAATGTAGTCTAGCATAAGCACAATTAAACCACCTCACCATGCACAGCAATACGTACTGTACATCTGATATACACTAGTGCATAGCGGACACCCATAATATAAAGTCACAGCTGGTGCAGGTTTCCTCTCAGAGCTTTTAGAACACATCATTACCCACACTCATCCCCAGAAGGATATTTTTAATGCAGTAGATTTATGAGGTGCTTTGTGAAACAACATGTGCAATCTCTCTACTGTGTACAGTTAGACTCGGTGGTTATAGTGGACTGGTGGCATGATGTTTATGGTGTTTATGCGACAAAATCTCAGTAATGAGCAACCCTTGTGAGGTAGTGTCTGAGGTCATTCATCACGCTCCTGAATCCAGTTCCCTATATAATAGTACACTATATACTGAGTAACGTAGGCACGTCCTTCACAGGGCGACACACACTCACACATTCACTCACACACACGGACACTTCTGGATCGCCAACGTGTGTTTTTGACCGTGGGAGGAAACCCCACTCACAAGAACACACCACACTCCTCACAGTCACCCGGAGCGGGACTCGAACCCACAACCGCCAGGTCCCTGGAGCGGTGTGACGCCACTGTGTCACACTACCTTACAGTTACAGCTTCACTGAGCTGTAATAGACCCTCAGCACTGCAGAAACTGCACTATGTAACTTCAGAAGGTGGGTAGTCACCGGCACTGTAGTCACTGAGTCACTGGCGGGTAGTCACTGGAACACAGTTCCAGGGTCCTGGGGTTGTGTTCAGTCACCTCCTCAGGTAACACTAGGTGTGTGAGGAGCATGGGGTGTTTTCTTAGTATCTGTGTGGGTTTCCTCAGGGTGCTACTACGGTTTTCTCTCACAGTCCAGATACAAAGTGTTAGTGGTGTTAAAGGGGGTACTGCAGTCAGCCACCAGAGGGCATCAGAGACTTTCTGCTCTTCACCTTCTCTTTCTCGGTCCAACCAGGTCTGTGGTGAGCGGTTGCTATGGTGACGCGAACATCATGTAAATCCGAGCTAATAATTTAACCAATCACAGCACAGTATAAACCGAACTAGTCCAGTATCCAATCCAAACACAGAAGGCGGGGAAATACTAACCAGTCACAAGGCAAGATACGAGAATTATTAGCCAATCGCGGTGCAGGAGTGAGAATACGGGTGTGGAGAGGAAAAGCGGGGGAAATACAGACCAATCACAAGGCAGGAGATGAGATATCCCATCCAATCATAGCAGAGGAGACGGAATACGGGTGTGGAGGGGAAAAGCGGTGAAATCCTGTCCAATCACAAGGCAGGAGACGAGAGATATTAGCCAATCATGGCGCAGGAGACGCAAAACGGGTGCGGCGAAGGGACTCAGAGCGAACCGTGGAGGGAGCGGCGCACAGTGACCTGAATCTCCGCGCCGAGGCGGGACGCGTGGAGAGACGGCGATGGACACACGGTCAGCAACAGATGCCATGGCTCTGGTTTTAACCGGTTTATCCTGAAATGTGAAGCGGAAGGATAGAAATAGTGCTCGCTAACGGCTGTCTGTCTGTGCTCCAGGTCCGAACCGAACTGCAGCCGGTGGATGATTTTTGGGGGATTGTTTTTTTCTCTCTGGAGGTGAACGGAGACGTTGAGTTCGCCCATGATCCGTGCTCGAAAATGGGCTCGAGGGTCTCGTAACCAGACTTGACAACCAACCTTTCTCTGTTGTTGTCTTTGTTTTATTTAAAAAAAATCACCCTAGAAACCCTTCACAGTTTTCTCTGGGATTAGTTGTTGCCTGTTGTTTTTGTCTCCCCCACCACCCACATACATCTGCCCACGGCCACTTTGGATGGGGGGCAAACAGAGCACGGCGGGCCGGCCCCGTGGAGCTTTTCCTGGCGTGTCGACGGACGACAGCGCGGTGCCGCCCTCGGCCCACTTCGGCCACTACCGAGCCGGTGCCGGCGGCGGTACCATGGGGCTCCGCAGCCGCTCGGTGAGCTCGGTTGCCGGTATGGGCATCGACCACAACGCCGCGGTGCCCTTCGGCTTTTACACGGCGCGGGGCGCGGCCATGGACTCGGAGCGGGCCGGCGGTGGATCAGGCTCGGATTCGGCTCACGGGAACGGCTTCCAGGACACGAGCGGTGCAGGGCACCGCACGGACGGCGTGCTGTACCTGGGTTCCCGCGCCTCTCTGGCGGACGCTCTGCCCCTGCACATCGCGCCGCGCTGGTTCAGCGCACACAGCGGTGAGCCCTCCATACAATGCACAGGGAGGGGGGGGGGTGGATGGGTGTAGACCCCATTGAACAGGTCCAATCTATTGTTTCCGAACCATGGCCCCTTAAAGTGACTGACCAGAAAATGCTGTTAGGTGCTCGTTAGAAACAGCTGCTGTTGTGGTTTCCGTTAACCGTCTGTAACGGTCTGTTTGAACCTGCCCCCCGTTCCGCTGTGGTCTGCGGTATCTTTATCGCAGTCTGTTCTGGGGTTTAACCCCGTTTTCCACCTGCGAACCGAGGATGCCAGTGAATCGGTTCCTTTTTTAGTGAACCGACTCCTAGTTCACAGGCGCAGCCACCTGTCTCATGTCCATATTGTGTTCTGACACTACAGTCTTGGCAAACAACATTATGATTAGTTGGACCACTACAGTGGAACCTCTGTTGGTGCTAAACAGATCCATGTTTTAAAGGTTCTTTCAGGTGGTTCTTGCACTGAAATACCCTTGAAAACCCATTTTTAAGGTGTACACAAAGTCAGGCCTGGAGTTCAGGTTCAAGGAGCACTGATCTACCAGGAATAAGGTGAGGATTTGATTAAAAGTCACAGTTTAACCATAAACTGGGGTTGTATTTCAGATATGGCTTTATTATTGTACACAACACTTAGCTTATTCTTCTCAAACCCCTTCATTTCTGGTGTGAAGGTATCTCTATGAGGTTGGAACATGTAGCCGATCCTAAAGAATGGATCATGTCCATGAAATGCTTGTATAATCATTGTTTCTCACAAAATACAATTGTGCAGAATAAAGATACGTCCTCATACTGCCCATCCCTACGTTTCTATACACCTCGTAAGAAGATGACTAGGCATTGTGAACACCTCGCTGCGTCCGAAGTCATTGTTTATGCAGGAGATCAAGGCCAACTTGGCTCGAGAATCAGCGATTCCTTGAAGACGATTCACTAAAATGTACAGCTCAAAAAAAAAAAAAGAATCACTGAAGAGGTTTGCCAAAAATGAATCAAAGTGAATCATCGTCGATGCCCGTGGTGCGCAGGGTGGGTTTGTGTGAGGGATTGGACCGGGCCGAGCCAGGCTAGAACCCTGCAGCTCCGTTTTACATGACGTTAATAAGCCAGACATAATCAGGCTGAGACAATTAGTATGTGATTATTTGGTGTATGATGGGTGGGGTGGGGTGAGAGGGGGGGTGGTTGTCATCCGCTTACCTCAGGCGACTGTGTGTGTGTGTGTGCGTACAAGACAAACCGGGCCTCACGCAGGGCTGGAGCTACAGCAGGCTGATGACACGCTGGTCCTGGTCTCTCACCCCCCAGTGTGCTCATTATCAAAAACCTTAAATGAGGTCTCCAGAGAGAGAAGCCAGTCAGAGGGGCTGTTTTCTTTATTTTCTTTTGACGGCTCGTTGATCCAGACAGACCAGGTTGGAGCAGCAGGTGAGGGAGGAGGTTCCACCGTCCGGTGACGAAGCACCGTCACATTGATTCTGGCTGAGCTGCTTAAGAGACTGTAGGGGCCTTTTGTGAAGACTGGGAGATTAACGCGCGTGTTACTGATCAGTAGTCGGGGTGAAGGGACGTCAGGTGGTGGATCACAAAGGCTTTGGACACAATTAGAGCTGCACAGTGCACACTGTTCATATCCAAATCATGGTATTGTCCTTGAATCTTCTTCGTTGGAATTGAAAGACTTACGTAGTAACGTTTTAAAACGTACTGTAATCTCATATCCGTTTGGTTCATAATTGGAACCTCAGCTTAAAGGCAGTGTAGATGATTCTGGAGAACTCACAGCAAAACAAACACCCCCTCCGGCATCATTTAAGGTGGAACAGTATATTTGAATAAGAAGCCATCTGTAGTTTGTTGGTGGTTTCCCTCTGTTTGAATCACTCATTTGTAACTTGAGTTTGTAGCCCATTTGGAATGCTTTAATCCTAATAGAAGTCAGTGCCACCTTAAATAATACCTCAGAAACTGCAAAAATAAGTCAGTACTGTTCCACCTATGGAGCAGGAATAGAACAAAATCCAGGAATAAAACAACGACCATTACTGAGCTACGGCTGCATACAAACGCTGGACCTTTTTTCCAGTGTGCAAAGACACTCAGCATTCTCAATGCCATGTGTTGGTTAGAGGGGTATACAGCTGCCAGTTTTGGACTGTGAAGCAGTGGCAGACCCCCAAACGGTTTCTTTGGAAAGAGTTTTAAGTGTGTTTTGATATCGAAAACCGAACATCTAACCTCACTGATCTACACAGAAGTGTTCCAACATTTCTGCTCTATTCTGAGCGCTTCAAACTCATTTACTGTTCACTATAATAAGTTTACTATAGGCGGCACGGTGGCGCAGCAGGTAGTGTCACAGTCACACAGCTCCAGGGACCTGGAGGTTGTGGGTTCGATTCCCGCTCCGGGTGACTGTCTGTGAGGAGTGTGACGTGTTCTCCCTGTGTCTGCGTGGATTTCCTCCGGGTGACTGTCTGTGAGGAGTGTGGTGTGTTCTCCCTGTGTCTGTGTGGGTTTCCTCCGGGTGACTGTCTGTGAGGAGTGTGGTGTGTTCTCTCTGTGTCTGCGTGGGTTTCCTCCGGGTGACTGTCTGTGAGGAGTGTGTTGTGTTCTCTCTGTGTCTGCGTGGGTTTCCTCCGGGTGACTGTCTGTGAGGAGTGTGGTGTGTTCTCCCTGTGTCTGTGTGGGTTTCCTCCGAGTGCTCCGGTTTCCTCCCACAGTCCAAAAACACACATTGGTAGGTGGATTGGCGACTCAAAAAGTGTCCGTAGGTGTGAGTGTGTGAGTGAATGATTCCAGGTAGGCTCTGGACCCACCGCGACCCTGAACTGGGTAAGCGGTTATAGATAATGAATGAATGAATGAACGTGTACTACATGAACTGACTAAGGGATGATCACAAGACTTTTCTGACTACATTTGGAAACACTTGTAATTCTTTCCCATAAACAAATCAATCACTGTGTTGAAGTTAATTAATAAGTAGCCGTCAAGTCACTGATATAAGCATTGTTATTTATTTGAATAAATATGGCACCTTTTTTACATTTGGAGATAAAACTGGATTCATCTGTCTCCTTTAAAATATATCATTCTTACTGTGGGCACAATAAACAAAAGCAGAATGAAGAGGTTGGATAATGGTGATGAAAAATGAAATCCATCACTCCATAGTCATTCCCTTTAATTAAACAATAGTGGTGTGAAAGCGTGAAAGACAAACAGATCAACCTAATCTGTCCGAGCTTACGCATGTTCGGTCCGCGCTCTCAGACTCCAGCGTAATTATATAAGGTCATAACACCTATGCTTGTGGTCACTCTTCAGCCATTCTTTCAAACTCCCTTTGATTCAGAAGATGTGTTGGAGCAGATGATTAAAGATACCCACTCTATAAACGCGTGATTAAAGTGCTTCATAGTTTCCTGAGTATAATCTGACTTAACATGAAAAGCCCTCTCAGACAACAGTGTAATTATCTCTTATCACGTAACCTCTTTTTAATTTTGCGCGTAAGACCCTGACACTGTTGCTTGCGGTCTCTCTTTAGGCATTCTCTTAGACCTGGTGGCTTTTTCAGAAATAATTAAAACCTGTATCACATGGGCTACAACAAGTTGTTCGGATATTGTGCTGCATCTGATGTTGAGTGCAGACACTTTGGAATTGTCCCGCCCCCTTGTCTAAGTCTCCAATCACAGAGCTGGACCCATGTTTATATGAGAGCGCAAAGATGAGTAAAAACAGAGGAAAACAAGTACAGAAAAGAAAGACAACAGAGTGGAAACGGATAAAAAAAAAAACAGTGCTTCTGCTCATTCACTGCTGTGCACTCAGGGTCGGGGTGAACAGCGAGTGGCTCGTTATCATTTAAAGGGACAGGCGTTGAAAAGCAGCCATTCTGAACAGGGCTGTTTACACGGGGGAGAAGGACGCTGTGGGGTTTGATCGTTCTGGTGTTTTATCCAAAGCAAGTCACATGTTTCGTTAAGACCCAGAACCGTGTTCCCTTTGTAGTGGATGAGTGAGTATGTCTTGAGTAGATCAGGGTGCATCTTAATGGGACATACAAGGGACGTATCACAGAATTATAGTATGAGGTATTTCCACAATGCAGAGGTATACACTGGACAACCACTAGATTATGAACTTCTACAGCACTGCTGTGTCTGATCCACTGAAGCGGCACAGTACACACTATCACAACACCACTACCACATTAGTGTCTCTGTAGAGCTGAATGATCCACCACCCAAATCATACTTGTTCCTGTTCTGTGGGGTGAAATGGAGGTGGACTGCAGACTGGAATTGCAGAACTACAAAGTTCTCCCGTGTGGTCGTTGGAGTTGATACATCCTTCGAGAAGCTCTGTGGTGTCAACCAACCACGTCCCTGAACCTGCCTGCTGACGTTAGTGTACTCCAGATAGAATAACTCCAGATATTCTTGACTTGATGACTTTATCCAGCTCAAAATGGGCACCAGAAATGAGTGCTGTAGTCAAGAAATGTGAACTACCTCATTTAGTGGGCCAGGTGTCTACCCTGCTAACTTTGTAATGTCTGCTCCTTCTCTTCATCTCCCAAGTCATTTCTACAATTATGAGGAGACAAAAAGATGTTTGGGGCGGCACGGTGGCGCAGCAGGTAGTGTCACACTCACACAGCTCCAGGGACCTGGAGGTTGTGAGATCGATTCCCGCTCCGGGTGACTGTCTGTGAGGAGTGTGGTGTGTTCTCCCTGTGTCTGTGTGGGTTTCCTCCGGGTGACTGTCTGTGAGGAGTGTGGTGTGTTCTCCCTGTGTCTGTGTGGGTTTCCTCCGGGTGACTGTCTGTGAGGAGTGTGGTGTGTTCTCCCTGTGTATGCGTGGGTTTCCTCCAGGTGACTGTCTGTGAGGAGTGTGGTGTGTTCTCCCTGTGTCTGTGTGGGTTTACTCCAGGTGACTGTCTGTGAGGAGTGTGGTGTGTTCTCTCTGTGTCTGTGTGGGTTTCCTCCGGGTGACTGTCTGTGAGGAGTGAGGTGTGTTCTCCCTGTGTCTGTGTGGGTTTACTCCAGGTGACTGTCTGTGAGGAGTTGGTGTGTTCTCTCTGTATCCGCGTGGGTTTCCTCCGGGTGCTCCGGTTTCCTCCCACAGTCCAAAAACACACGTTGGTAGGTGGATTGGCGACTCAAAAGTGTCCGTAGGTGTGATTGAATGTGTGTGTGTGTGTGTTGCCCTGTGAAGGACTGGCGCCCCCTCCAGGGTGTATTCCCACCTTGCGCCCAATGATTCCAGGTAGGCTCTGGACCCACTGCGACCCTGAACTGGATAAGCGCTTACAGATAATGAATGAATGAATGAAAAAAGATGTTTGTCTTTCAGTCTGAAGGTTAGCTGTCTGTCTTCATTTTTCATTCACATTTCAAAGCATCGCACCCTCAGAATCCTCCCCAGTGTGTATCATAACTGCAGGTTATTCCTACCTTAAAGATAAATCATCAGAAGAGGGTTTCCGTAGCCTTCCTCTGGAGACTACAGCAGGACTGCCATAGAATGTGAGTTAGCATGTTTTTAACTGGTCGAGATTGCCTCGTTCTTCATTTTGCCCAGACTTGCCCTTTAACACAGCGCTACAGGATTTGCATGAGGTGGCCCCTACGAGGAAAGTTTTTGTTATAAATTGTATCACAGTACACTTTTCTCAGTGCATTGTGGGTGTAGTTGAGTACTTACCAAACTCTAAACTACTGCTTAATCATGTAAAAAAGGCACAATTATTATTACAGACTCAAAAAGCTTGTTTATATTCTTTCTTAAATAAATATGATGCTGCTGTGTTGCTGGAGCATTTTGTCTGTTCCAACTTGTTCCCAAACCCAGAGAGAGCTAAATATCATGATTCAAATTCAGGAACGTGCTTCTCCAGTTGCTCCACAAACCCCTGCCCTAATCTGAACCGCCCTCTCAGACAGCGGTGTAATTATTTCTTATCACATAAGCTTTTTAATTGTACGTGCAAGACAATAGTGCCATTGTTCGTGGGCTCTCTTTTCGAAGTTTCCGCCAAACGTGGAAACGTTCGTTTCGCATCTTGTAAGGTGCTTTGTGTTCCTGGAATGGGTGCATTATCCACAACAGGAAACATATGGAGATGTCTATATTATGTAGGTCTTAGAGGGGACAAATCCCACCCCTTTTCCACAAGGGAACACAGTTCTGGTTCTTAATGAAATGTCTGTGAAAGGATTTGGTCAAAATACAAGGATCAAGCACCACAGCAGTGTTCTCCCCCTGTGTAAACAGCCCTGTTCAGAACGCCCGCTTTCAGCACCTGTTCCTTTAAATGAGAACGAGCTGCTCGCTGTTCACCCCGACCCCGAGTGCACAGCAGTGAGGAGCGAGGAGCAGAAGCTCTGGTTTTTAGCTGTTTACGTCATTTGTTCCTTTAAATGAGAATGAGCCACACATAGCTCACCCCAGCGCCGAGTGTGCGGCAAAAAAGTGAGCCAACAGGAGTCCTTGATTTTAAACCTGCTGGTCATACGTATCAGGTCTGCTCTGATTCACTGTTGTAGTATGGTATTCTCTGTAGTAGCCTACCAGTGTTCAGAAGTTTTTAAAAGGCCATTTCCTCATGGAACCCAAATCATTATAAGCAGTTGTTATGAAAGTATGTCATATTTTACAACGTGTGTCTTCAGCTACCGGGTTTTGTCTGCACTGTGTCTGGCCTCTCCCTGCGTCAGTCGGAATATAAACAGCGTCCTGCCGCTGACCATCCTTGGTAAAACTTAAATAACCCTTTCAATACATCACAGGGCCGTCAGCGTGCCTTACAGCGAAGACGGAGTGGTCTTTCTCGCGCCAGTTGCTGGGCTCTTTCCCTCTTTCGGCCTCGCGTCGCCTTGCCCTTGAGGGATATGCTTCGGGTCTGCCACTCCAGATGAAATGATGAGTAATTACAGCTGGTTAAAAGCCACCCGTTAGTGGCGCTTCTTTGATCAAAGATGTTATTGATCATACTTAATGCAGGAGGAGCGAGGCTTACTCGGTTACTCAGGCTGCTAAGAGCGGAGGATTAGTTAGAGTGAAAAATGAAATGATCTCCCCAGTGTATTATAGTCTACGCTGTTCGCTGCCTCTTGCTGATCAGTGGCAACATGCATCAAACTTGACTATAACTGGGGCAGCTGAGCTTCCGTTACTAGATCAACAGGGTTTTCCACTCCTTGCTTTGTTCATATGTACTACACATGGTACAACAGCGACTACTGGCTGATGCAATCCATCATTTACATTAATGGCATTTGACAGACGCTGGAGTTAAAGTTCTACTCGTGTCAGAGAGGCTGATACTGCATTAGGAGGTTGTTCTAAACCAAGTTGGCACTGGAACCCTAGTCTTCAGGGTGTAGGGATATGATGTGATTCATTATAACGCTGACCTTATTTAAAAAAATCAAATAAAATGTATTCTCCCACTGTTCTGGGTTTTAATGAAGCATCTGCACACTGCTTTGGTCAAAATACCACAAGGATCAAACACCACAGCAGCATTCTCCTCCATGGCTGTTTGGAATGGCCGGTTTCAGTCCGAAAGGTCAAGCGACTGATGTCCGAAGGAATCGCTTGTTGAATCCCATGTTTTTTGACTTAACAGTCCGCAAAAATGCACTGGAGTTCTTGTTTCACGGTGTGTGAAAGAGTAAATGTTCAGTTTGACCACAAACAATAACCTCAAATCTTATTCACGCAAACAGTTCCACTTTGGGTGGGGGGGGGGGTTACTCTTAATAGAGTACAACATTCTGCTACTTTCTAATTCTTTTTATTAGCTTCTTGCTACATGTGGCTGCTGGTGTTTTTCCAGGACTTGCTTTACTTTGATTTATGACAGGAAAGTTGAAGCAGTAGTAGTAGTTCTGTGCTGTTTCAGGCTCGATTTGTTACAGAACTGGATCAACATTATTCTTCTTTTTCATCAGGATCTGATCCAGCGTTTATCATATTATTTTCTAGTGATTGATGAAGTGATGGGCTATATACTGTATTGATTATATCTGTTTACTGAGAAGCAGCACGGTGGTGCAGCAGGTATTTGTCGCAGTCACACAGCTGCAGGGTCCTGAAGGTTGTGGGTTCGAGTCCCGCTCCAAGTGACTGTCTATGAGGAGTGTGGTGTGTTCTCCCTGTGTCTGCATGGGTTTCCTCTGGGTGACTGTCTGTGAGGAGTGTGGCGTGTTCTCCCTGTGTCTGCGTGGGTTTCCTCTGGGTGACTGTCTGTGAGGAGTGTGGCGTGTTCTCCCTGTGTCTGCGTGGGTTTCCTCCGGGTGACTGTCTGTGAGGAGTGTGGTGTGTTCTCCCTGTGTCTGCGTGGGTTTCCTCCTGGTGACTGTCTGTGAGGAGTGTGGTGTGTTCTCCCTGTGTCTACGTGGGTTTCCTCCGGGTGACTGTCTGTGAGGAGTGTGGTGTGTTCTCTCTGTGCATTTATGTTGATGTGATATTGATATTGATGTGCATTTATGAACAGAATGTAAGTACAGTAAGGGTTTACTCACTTGATTAACCTTTAAAATTGTGTGTACATTTTTCAGACATTATAAAATAAGAACTATTAAACTATTAAAGCTTAACGAAGTGTGATGGAATACCACCCATGAAAACCACTGCTGTATACGGTCACAGTGAGGGGGGTTATGTCTGCTATTGTTTAGATGCACTATAAAAGAAGGAATAGTTTCCAGAGACAGATGTTTGAACGACGGTTGCAGTGTGAAGGAGCAAAAGTAAATTCTAGTTGCTGTCCACCACACACTGCACCATGTACGACATCGCATGAAGAAGAGCAAAACCACAGAATGCTTCAAAGTATGAGTGCCGATAAGATTCAGGCTGAAGCTGATTTTACACTGTGCTCAGACTGAGTCAAAGGATTAAAACCTTCAGCATCTTTTAGTGAGCTTATCACAGTTGTTATCAGCTAAATAAGTCTTCACAGACCCACTGTTTCCTGTCTAAAGGTTAGGAGGGAAAAAATAAGTTTGTCTAGAAACAGTGGCTGAGGTAACAGCATGTGTCTGTTGATGTAAATACTATATATTTATAGTAAATATTATTTGAATTATATATTTATTCTAGTTACGGAGGAAATAATTCAGGCAAAATTCACAAGATCCTTCATTTCTGCCATCTTCTTTATCCATTGCATAAAGGGATCGCCCGTTATTTCTTCAAAGTGCAGATATTAACCCCGGCTCCACTGTCTGTGAGGAGTGTGGTGTGTTCTCCCTGTGTCTGTGTGGGTGTCCTCCGGGTGACTGTCTGTGAGGAGTGTGGTGTGTTCTCCCTGTGTCTGTGTGGGTGTCCTCCGGGTGACTGTCTGTGAGGAGTGTGGTGTGTTCTCTCTGTGTCTGCGTGGGTTTCCTCCGGGTGACTGTCTGTGAGGAGTGTGGTGTGTTCTCTCTGTGTCTGCATGGGTTTCCTCCTGGCTCAGGTGTCCAGACGTCTGTGTGTGTTTCAGCAAGGGCTCACGGGGGCATTAAAGCAAGTAATCGTTCTGTAAGCGTCCAGCTTTTTTAAATTACTGTCCAGCTGTAGGCCAGAGTATTCGCTCACCCATCAGGAGAGTAATCACTCAGTCACTCACGTGAGACGTGAGAGCACCGGGTCGACTCTCTATTCAGTCTGGGTCACTGCTGTCGCGCTCAAAGAAATACACACAATGACACGACCTAAGGCCTTTTAATAGAGCTCAAACACAGCATTAGCGTCTCACAGACTGGGGTCCGGTTCGGATCCTCTTTATTTATTCCTTTATTTATTTATTTGACGGAGAGATTTTTTAGGAGTGATGGGATTGTGAAACATCTGCTCTGATCTGTCTGGCAGCGGGATTCAAGAATATAGGTCACTCTCAATTTATTTCTGCTTTCCTTTTGCCTCTCTCTCTCTCTCTCTCTCTCTCTCTCTCTCTCTCTCTCTCTCTTCCCCTCAGCTCTAGATATTTATGCAGAGCTAAACACGCGCAGAACAATCTACTGACTACACACTGGTGCAGTGGAACATATTTTGAGGATGAGTGTAGAAGGGTGTCCCAACGTTTTATCTGAAATAAAGAAATACTGCCACTGGGTTTGTTCTTCTATTCGGTCTGTACTCTTCCGTGAATCCTTTGAAATATACGTGGGAACATTTCTGTGAAGATCTGGTAGCATTCAGGCACAGTATCCGTGAGAATCAGGGGGAAGGGCTAGTGCCGGACGATTAGCTCTGGATCACAAACATCCTTCGGCTCGTCCCGGTGCTATTGGATGGGACTCTGTTGTCTCCAGAAAATGCAGATTCACCCCCTCCGCTGTATGGTGACTGTAGGCTCATGTGCCGCTGCTCCAGAGCATCATTTCCCATCTTACATCAGTGTTAGCCTCAGCTACAGACACAGACACTGACGGATTCATACACATTCAACATGTAAACACAAATGCAGACGAACAGTGGAGGAGACACGCATCACACACTGCACTGCAATGCACTGCAGGACTGAATGAGGGTGGTTGTTGCTGTGACAACCTCGTCGCTTGTCACGGCTGTTTTCAAGATGCATGCTCGCATGCGGCCTCAAACCAGCCTGCCCAGCCTCCCCCACAGCGGACACACACACACACTGCACTCAGCAGAGAAACAGAAGAGACAGAGACTTAATGTAAAGCGGGACAAAGAGAGAGAAATAGAGACACAGTGTGAGACGAAGGGGGAGAGAGAAAAACGGGAAGAGAGACAGAAACCAAACTAACGAGGTAAAAAAGGAAAAAGGAACAGATAAAGGGAATTAGACAAGTACAGACGAAGGGGAAAAAAAAGCTGTGATGAGAGAGAGAGAGAGAGAGAGGGTAATGTACAGAGAGAAGAGAAACAGCCGTTGGAGAGATGTAGAGAGACTGCTTAGTTAAGTCTATTTTTGCCCCTTGCTTCCTGAAACAGAATGTTGTTGTTTCACTACGGTCCTCTGTTCATGAGTGAAAACATGCTGCAGAAATGTGGCACTGTTCGGCCTGATTTCTAGTAGCGTACGTTAGCCTCATGCTAACATTGTAAGTGCTGTGGTAATGCTACATGCTAATGTTGATGTGGTAGGTTCTCAAAAATTGAAATGCTTTAGGTAAACAATGCATTGTTAGTATTTTTCTGTGGACCTTAATGCTTTCTAGAAACAACTAAGTGGGTCTCGGGTTGATACTTACCTTAACTCTGGTCTAAAACACAAACACAGCCATTTTATTTGCGCTCTGCAAACACCAGTGAAACAAGCCAATCTCCCATTTCAGTGAAAAACCTTCTTAAATTCAGTGGTGAACACAGTGTGAAGGACAGTTTACAAAAATAAATGTCCTCCCTTGTACAGCCATGATATGTTTTATAGGCATGATTCAGCCCTGTAACAAATCTGTCATCAAATAGCACTCACACGGTGTGACGTGGTCTATCGCAGGTTGTATAGTGTAAGGGGTCAGTTTAAACATGCTTGTATTGTGGAGCAGAGGGGGATTAGGTGTCTTGCTCAAGGGCAGTTCAGCCGTGAATGTTGAGGGAGGAGACAGTGCTGTTTCCTTAACCCCCCCATCCCCATTTTTCTTTGCCAGTCGAGGGAATCAAACCAGAAACATTTTGACACCTTGTCCTTTCTCTAAGTCCCAGGTAATCACACCTTGGGCAAGACTCCCAATGCTACATTTGCCTGTTCTATAGCACGATTAACGCCATACGCCGTTCTGGATGAAGGCGTCTGCCAAATGCTGTGGGTGAGTTGTTGTTAGCTTTGTGTTTAGAGTAGTTAGAGTACGTGGTCGTGTGCTTTACAATTTACAAGTCAAGTGCTTCAAGTTCATTTGAAAGCGAGGTAGTGAACACAGCAGTGGAGGTTCCGTCTCTGTCATTGTGCCAACATTTGCAACAAAAGGATGCCATGAGCACGGAGCATGGATAAGTCAGTTGAGACATGGGGTCACTCTTTACTCTCATAAGCTCCTCGTTTATCTGGTGAATGGCCACAGATGGAGCTGACCGCTGGCTAATCCTGCTCTCCGGCGGCCTTTGTTATGACTCCCTCTCCCGTCTAACTGGCAACCAAACTATATCCTCTTATCAGGAAGTTTATGGAAGGAAAACAATGAGTGTGTGAGCTCCTGTAAATGTGTTCACATACCCACCCCCCCTTCGATTCTTCACAAACACACACACACATACGCATACACACTTACTCAAACACAAGCCAGCACACACCCCTCTTTTCCTCTCCATGTCATTACCTCTCTCTCATTCGGCTGTTGCCATGGAAACAGCTGTTCTTTTCCGGCTGAAGGTAAAGAGTTGCAGTGAGTTGAGAAGAGGAGAGAGAGAGGGAGAAAGGAAGAGAGTGAGAGTGAGTGAGTGCTGGATGTGATGTCATGGGAAGACCCATGTTTGGGCCGATTTCTTCCCTGAGTGATGAGGTGCGGTCGTCTCTGATTGGTCGGGACAAGATGCTCTAAAGCTCATCAGACACATTACATACACCATCACCACGCAAACTAGGCCAGTGTGTAGGAGACCAATATGCACTGCTTACCCAAACGTATCCAGACAGCACACTGAATGGTGAATGCATCTCCGCCCGTTGATGACCTGTGTGTTAAATTGCACTCTCCATAGAACAGCTTTGACCACCAGACTAGGACGGGTCAAAGGTCACTCGGCCTAAAGCCAAAAGCTGGTTAGCGGTGTTGAATTGTGGCAAAATGCAATCAAGTCTTCACAGCGATGTCCCAGCCTTCCCATATGCGCAGAGGTCTAGTCCGTATCCTGTAAATACCCTTGATTCCAGAGCAGGTGACTCAAACTGTTTGGGGGTGTGTGGTATTAAAGCAACACTAGGTAACTCTAACACTTGATATTTTTCCTGCTGGGATCCCCCTACAGTGAGTGTAATTCACTTCACAGCACTGTCCTGAAATCAAGGCGCGTGTGAAGTGGTGACCTACCCTCCACCAAAAGTTACATAGTGTGGTTTCTGCAGTGCTGGGCCTGGATTAGCATCAACAGAGACTCTATTCTGCCTGTAACAAGTCAGTGGAGCATCACAATGAATTTGAAGCTGAAATTACAAGGTCAAAATTCTACCTAGTGTTCCTTTAATCGTTCGTAATTAGAAAAATAGCACATTGTGTGTTGTGTAGTCAGTTATTTAGCTGAATATTTCAGCCACTGAAATGAATGTTGTACCTGCTTTTACAGTAATAATAATACAATGTAATTCATTTTTGTGTTGACATCATCAGCATTTAGGCTTCACATTGGTCAAATCTGTCAACCTCACCATCACACAAGCTGTTGCACGGTGCTCACAATCATGCACCAGGGCCACACGCTTGCGGTATTGATCTGTTTCCGTCTCTGTCTCTCTCTCTCTGTCTGTTGTCCAACACGGCAAAAAAAAAAAAACTAACTCACTTCCAGGGATTTTAGGGCATTTTCATGACGAATAATTGATGTCGAAATTCAGCTACTTGTGGACGCAGATGTTCAGCTGTTCAGCACACGGCGTATATAATCTCCACAGGTATGCGTAATGCTCTGGAGTACCTGCACATGAGCCTAAGGCCTATTTTGAATATCACAATGATTTTAATTCTAGGTAAAAGATGAGAGTTAGGACAGAGTGGTCTGTTCACGAGAGACTGAAAGGGCGAGGGGGACTTGAGAGTGAGGACACGGTTAACAGTTCAGTAGCTCATAACAACTCAATTCATACACACTCCTGAGATAAACAACACACACACACACACATCACGACAGCTCATGCTTACTGCCTGCCAGCTTTTGGCAGCTGAGGGGAACGTCCTTGACTTGTCTGCTCTTGAACAGGAGGAATTAGAGTGACATTGTGTGTGTGTGTGTGTGTGTGGAGACACAGGCAGGTTCTCCTAGTGTTCAAGGCAATGAAACAGGTCCAGACACTGGTCTCTGTTAAAGGCTGGGCACCTAAAGGCTTTGTTCACACTTGGTATTAACATTTTGTTGTGAGTGATCTGATATTAAGAGGACAGAGGGGAGCTGTTTACACTCTGCATTAATATCTGACCACTGTCATCAGCTCCTCGTCCAATCAGCAAGGTCGATAGGAGGATGTTTGCACATACTGCCTTTTGAAAGACAGCTTCTGTACCCAGATACTGATAGGATCTCATTAACGCTGTAGTGTTTATATTAAACCTGAAGATCGGACACACGGGATTATTCTCCATCTTCCAGTGAGAGGGCAGGTGATATTCAGAAGATGAAGATGGTGCTAAATGACATCTGGGCAAGCTGTGTCTGATCATAATGCATTTATACACACACACACACACACACACACACACACACACACACAGGTCTGATCATAATGCATTTACACACACACACACACACACACAGGTCTGATCATAATGCATTTACACACACACACACACACACAGGTCTGATCATAATGCATTTACACACACACACACACACACAGGTCTGATCATAATGCATTTACACACACACACACACACACAGGTCTGATCATAATGCATTTATACACACACACACACACACACACAGGTCTGATCATAATGCATTTACACACACACACACACACAGGTCTAATCATAATGCATTTACACACACACACACTTTTGATCACAGTGCATTTATACACACACGCTGATCATAATGTGTTTATCCACACACACACACACACAGATCTGATCACGGTGTGTTTATACACACACAGATTCCATTACATTTCTATGCACAAATCGTACTGTATCTGAGAATACAGTTGGTACAGAACCAAGGCATTATTTCAGTGACGTACAGCTGTGTTTGAGTCTAATGCAGTGCAGTGCAGATGATTGTGTACATTAATGTTGCTGTGTATTGTTCTGGCGAGCTGGAGAAAAGGGCTGATGAGTGAGGCGCACACACACCCAGGCACCGTGTGTGAAAGTATGTTACAAGTTGTTTCCTGTGGAAGGAAAACATTCAGAGAGAGAGAGAGACCTGTGCAGTGGAAAGAAGAGCGGCTCACTGCTATGAGTGCATTATCTGTTCATTCCCCAAATCATATCTGTATCCTTTCACTTTCCTGACGAGTCCCTCTGTCTCACTCTTTCAGTCTCAGTGTCTCCTTCTTTTCTGAGACTGCATCATCTGTCTCTCTGTCTGTCGTCTGCCTGTGCGGTGTGTCACGTACTCCGGCTGCTCTGTGACTGTGGCTGTGCTGAGGCAGGCCTTGTTCGTGTTGAAACTTGTGAAAATAAAAGGCCTGTCGTGAACAAGAGTGGCTTAGCTGGTCTATTGGTCTTAAAGGGCCCATAACGTCCATGTGTCTCGTACCCGAAGTCCACTTATAGCATTTGTCTGGTTTATGTACTGAAACAGTCATATTTCATTTTCACACCACCTTTCTGCAGCCTTCCTTTATCCCTCAGCATTAAAGGGTCTGTTTTTGTCACCGCACCTTTAAGGCTGATGAATGTAAATGGATTCTTTTCATATCGCATGCCTTTTACTGTGCCTTTGGACGGTCGTGGCTGAAACACTATTCCCACAAACCCTTTATGCCCCAAAATATCCAGACAACGTCTCATCCAGCATTTTCTTTTACATTAAAGGGAATGTATTCTAACGCAGCTCTGGGTTTTTAATGAAATGTCTGGGACCTGCTTTGCTCAGAATTAAAAACAAAAACTTTTTGGTCAAGGGCACCTCGGCTGTGGACATTGAGGGAGGAGACAGCACTTTTCCTTCACACTAGGGGTGGGCGATATTGCCATAAAATAATATCACGATATTTCAGGGTGTTTTGGCGATAACGATATTCTTGGCGATACGAACAAAACACTAATAAAAAATTTATAAATTTCACAAACACACTATTGCAACAAAATAAACATTATTATTAATATTAATTTTATTAAATAAAATATATATTTGCACAATACCATGGTTTATTGTACAGGGTGGGACATTTATATGGATACACCTTAATAAAATGGGAATGGTTGGTGATATTAACTGTTTGTGGCACATTAGTATATGGGAGGGGGGAGCTTTTCTAGATGGGTTGTGACCATGGCGGCCATTTTGAAGTCGGCCATTTTGGATCCAACTTTTGTTTTTTCAATGGGAAGAGGGTCATGTGACACATCAAACTTATTGGGAATGTCACAAGAAAAACAATGATGTGCTTGGTTTTAACACCGCAGGAGAAATGCTAGCACAGGCTTCCAGTATCCGTAGTTTCAGGTGTACCCAAACCACCTCCACTTGACTGACGTCACCCCTCCTTTTTTTTTTTTTTTTTTGTGATCAAATTCCTCCAAACGATAGGGCGATAGGATATGGCACAGCCCTACTTCCCACCCCCTGATCCCTGGTATTTCCTGCATATCGAGGGAATTGAAGCAGCGACCTCCTGGTCCCAAGCTTTCTTCACTAACCATTAGTTCATGGCTGCCCCTGTGGCGCTAGGATATTGACACCTTCTCCATTAAAATGTATGACTCTGCGGATTCAGATTAGTGAAAGATGGCAGGAGTGTTGATGTAAAACTCTGTTTAGTGAGGTCTAACAGGAGGACTGATATGTTGTTGTTTGACCTTTCGTAATCACTTTCATGCTGTGGAAAATTCTTTGGAAATCTCGTCATATTCCCGCTCCAGCATTCTTCATGTTATACCAGTCAAAACATGTTCAGCTGATCTGATGCCTATCATCCAAATACGCCTGCTGCTTATGCCCTATGTGTGTGTGTGTGTGTGTGTGTGTGTGTGTGTGTGTGTGTGTGTTCCTGAGGCTCAAGTATCAGTAAAAAACAAAACATGATTTGTCTGTGAAAAATGAAAGTTCACCTCTTTAAATAAACACTGCCCCCCAAAATCCATAAATTTGGTGAGTGATGTTTGTTTATGTGATGTCTGTTAATAACACCTTTAGAGGGCAGCAGTGAGTGGTGTTTGTTTATGTGATGTCTGTTAATAACCCCTTTAGAGGGCAGCAGTGAGTGGTGTTTATGTGATGTTTGTTAATAACCCCTTTAGAGGGCAGCAGTGAGTGGTGTTTGTTTATGTGATGTCTGTTAATAACACCTTTAGAGGGCAGCGGTGAGTGATGTTTGTTTATGTGATGTTTATTAATAACACCTTTAGAGGGCAGCGGTGAGTGATGTTTGTTTATGTGATGTCTGTTAATAACACCTTTAGAGGGCAGCGGTGAGTGATGTTTGTTTATGTGATGTTTATTAATAACACCTTTAGAGGGCAGCGGTGAGTGATGTTTGTTTATGTGATGTCTGTTAATAACACCTTTAGAGGGCAGCGGTGAGTGATGTTTGTTTATGTGATGTTTATTAATAACACCTTTAGAGGGCAGCGGTGAGTGATGTTTGTTTATGTGATGTCTGTTAATAACACCTTTAGAGGGCAGCGGTGAGTGATGTTTGTTTATGTGATGTCTGTTAATAACACCTTTAGAGGGCAGCAGTGAGTGGTGTTTGTTTATGTGATGTCTGTTAATAACCCCTTTAGAGGGCAGCAGTGAGTGGTGTTTATGTGATGTTTGTTAATAACCCCTTTAGAGGGCAGCGGTGAGTGGTGTTTATGTGATGTCTGTTAATAACACCTTTAGAGGGCAGCGGTGAGTGGTGTTTATGTGATGTCTGTTAATAACACCTTTAGAGGGCAGCGGTGAGTGGTGTTTATGTGATGTTTGTTAATAACCCCTTTAGAGGGCAGCAGTGAGTGGTGTTTGTTTATGTGATGTCTGTTAATAACACCTTTAGAGGGCAGCGGTGAGTGATGTTTGTTTATGTGATGTTTATTAATAACACCTTTAGAGGGCAGCGGTGAGTGATGTTTGTTTATGTGATGTCTGTTAATAACACCTTTAGAGGGCAGCGGTGAGTGATGTTTGTTTATGTGATGTCTGTTAATAACACCTTTAGAGGGCAGCGGTGAGTGATGTTTGTTTATGTGATGTTTATTAATAACACCTTTAGAGGGCAGCGGTGAGTGATGTTTGTTTATGTGATGTCTGTTAATAACACCTTTAGAGGGCAGCGGTGAGTGATGTTTGTTTATGTGATGTTTATTAATAACACCTTTAGAGGGCAGCGGTGAGTGATGTTTGTTTATGTGATGTTTATTAATAACACCTTTAGAGGGCAGCGGTGAGTGATGTTTGTTTATGTGATGTCTGTTAATAACACCTTTAGAGGGCAGTGGTGAGTGATGTTTGTTTATTTGATGTTTATTAATAACACCTTTAGAGGGCAGCGGTGAGTGATGTTTGTTTATGTGATGTTTATTAATAACACTTTTAGAGGGCAGCGGTGAGTGATGTTTGTTTATGTGATGTTTATTAATAACACCTTTAGAGGGCAGCGGTGAGTGATGTTTGTTTATGTGATGTCTGTTAATAACACCTTTAGAGGGCAGCAGTGAGTGATGTTTGTTTATTTGATGTTTATTAATAACACCTTTAGAGGGCAGCAGTGAGTGATGTTTGTTTATTTGATGTTTATTAATAACACCTTTAGAGGGCAGCGGTGAGTGATGTTTGTTTATGTGATGTTTATTAATAACACCTTTAGAGGGCAGCGGTGAGTGATGTTTGTTTATGTGATGTCTGTTAATAACACCTTTAGAGGGCAGTGGTGAGTGATGTTTGTTTATTTGATGTTTATTAATAACACCTTTAGAGGGCAGCGGTGAGTGATGTTTGTTTATGTGATGTTTATTAATAACACCTTTAGAGGGCAGCGGTGAGTGATGTTTGTTTATGTGATGTCTGTTAATAACACCTTTAGAGGGCAGCAGTGAGTGATGTTTGTTTATTTGATGTTTATTAATAACACCTTTAGAGGGCAGCGGTGAGTGATGTTTGTTTATTTGATGTTTATTAATAACACCTTTAGAGGGCAGCGGTGAGTGATGTTTGTTTATGTGATGTTTATTAATAACACCTTTAGAGGGCAGCAGTGAGTGGTGTTTGTTTATGTGATGTCTGTTAATAACACCTTTAGAGGGCAGCGGTGAGTGATGTTTGTTTATGTGATGTTTATTAATAACACCTTTAGAGGGCAGCGGTGAGTGATGTTTGTTTATGTGATGTCTGTTAATAACACCTTTAGAGGGCAGCGGTGAGTGATGTTTGTTTAAGTGATGTCTGTTAATAACACCTTTAGAGGGCAGCGGTGAGTGATGTTTGTTTATGTGATGTCTGTTAATAACACCTTTAGAGGGCAGCGGTGAGTGATGTTTGTTTATGTGATGTTTATTAATAACACCTTTAGAGGGCAGCGGTGAGTGATGTTTGTTTATGTGATGTCTGTTAATAACACCTTTAGAGGGCAGCGGTGAGTGATGTTTGTTTATGTGATGTTTATTAATAACACCTTTAGAGGGCAGCGGTGAGTGATGTTTGTTTATGTGATGTTTATTAATAACACCTTTAGAGGGCAGCGGTGAGTGATGTTTGTTTATGTGATGTCTGTTAATAACACCTTTAGAGGGCAGCGGTGAGTGATGTTTGTTTATGTGATGTTTATTAATAACACTTTTAGAGGGCAGCGGTGAGTGATGTTTGTTTATGTGATGTTTATTAATAACACCTTTAGAGGGCAGCGGTGAGTGATGTTTGTTTATGTGATGTCTGTTAATAACACCTTTAGAGGGCAGCAGTGAGTGATGTTTGTTTATTTGATGTTTATTAATAACACCTTTAGAGGGCAGCAGTGAGTGATGTTTGTTTATTTGATGTTTATTAATAACACCTTTAGAGGGCAGCGGTGAGTGATGTTTGTTTATGTGATGTTTATTAATAACACCTTTAGAGGGCAGCGGTGAGTGATGTTTGTTTATGTGATGTCTGTTAATAACACCTTTAGAGGGCAGTGGTGAGTGATGTTTGTTTATTTGATGTTTATTAATAACACCTTTAGAGGGCAGCGGTGAGTGATGTTTGTTTATGTGATGTTTATTAATAACACCTTTAGAGGGCAGCGGTGAGTGATGTTTGTTTATGTGATGTCTGTTAATAACACCTTTAGAGGGCAGCAGTGAGTGATGTTTGTTTATTTGATGTTTATTAATAACACCTTTAGAGGGCAGCAGTGAGTGATGTTTGTTTATTTGATGTTTATTAATAACACCTTTAGAGGGCAGCGGTGAGTGATGTTTGTTTATTTGATGTTTAAGGGCACTTTGAGCTTGAACTGTGTTTAATATGACAAAGAAAATTAATGAACTGCCACATTAAAACTGACCCCATATCAGTCCAGTCCATCCTCAGTGAGTGCGTGTTCAGTCCTGACATGAACTCCAGTCAAGGTCAGTCCGAGGGAAGCCAGTGCCGAGAGTTAAATGTAGAGCATTAGCTGAACGCCAGGCTTTTAATGGCAGTGCGGATATCAAAGAGACATCTCCAACCCCAGCAAGTCCCACTGGGAGAAACTCACAGCAGAAACACCTCACACACACTGCTCCCTCTCCCTTGAGGATGAACATGTTATTTATGACTGAGGGCTGTAGTCATGGTTTGTTTGTAATTAGAGGTGGCTCGAGTGCCACCCATGAAACTCAAGTGTGAACTGTGCTTATAGAAGCGATGAGTAATAGGACAATTGCTGAAAAACACACTGGAAAACTAGGTTCAGCAGTGCACATCTGTGCCACATCAATCCAGGAGCACATCTGGACAAAGTTCGAATGCATTCTATGGTATCACTGTATGTTTTTGTGTTCATTTTATGGTCTTACATTTGTTTGGTAAAATGTAATTACATGCAAATGATCATTCATTCATTCATTCATTCATTCTGATCAGAGTCACGGTGGGTCCAGTCCATTCCAGGGAATGACACATTCACCCAGTCACTCACACACACCTGATGATGATGTTACACATTCACACAGTCACTCACACACACCTGATGATGATGTTACATATTCACACAGTCACTCACACACACCTGATGATGATATTACACATTCACCCAGTCACTCACACACACCTGATGATGATGTTACATATTCACACAGTCACTCACACACACCTGATGATGATATTACACATTCACCCAGTCACTCTCACACACCTGATGATGATATTACACATTCACCCAGTCACTCACACACACCTGATGATGATATTACACATTCACACAGTCACTCACACACACCTGATGATGATGTTACATATTCACACAGTCACTCACACACACCTGATGATGATATTACACATTCACCCAGTCACTCACACACACCTGATGATGATATTACACATTCACCCAGTCACTCACACACACATGATGATGATGTTACACATTCACCCAGTCACTCACACACCTGATGATGATATTACACATTCACCCAGTCACTCACACACACACCCGATGATGATATTACACATTCACCCAGTCACTCACACACACACCCGATGATGATATTACACATTCACCCAGTCACTCACACACACACCCGATGATGATATTACACATTCACCCAGTCACTCACACACACCTGATGATGATGTTACACATTCACACAGTCACTCACACACACCTGATGATGATGATGATATTACACACTCACACAGTCACTCACACACACCTGATGATGATATTACACACTCACCCAGTCACTCACACACACCTGATGATGATATTACACACTCACCCAGTCACTCACACACACCTGATGATATTACACACTCACCCAGTCACTCACACACACCTGATGATGATGATATTACACATTCACCCAGTCACTCACACACACCTGATGATGATATTACACACTCACCCAGTCACTCACACACCTGATGATGATATTACACATTCACCCAGTCACTCACACACACCTGATGATGATATTACACATTCACCCAGTCACTCACACACACACCCGATGATGATATTACACATTCACCCAGTCACTCACACACACCTGATGATGATGTTACACATTCACACAGTCACTCACACACACCTGATGATGATGATGATATTACACACTCACACAGTCACTCACACACACCTGATGATGATATTACACACTCACCCAGTCACTCACACACACCTGATGATGATATTACACACTCACCCAGTCACTCACACACACCTGATGATGATGATATTACACATTCACCCAGTCACTCACACACACCTGATGATGATATTACACACTCACCCAGTCACTCACACACACACCTGATGATGATATTACACACTCACCCAGTCACTCACACACACCTGATGATGATGATATTACACATTCACACAGTCACTCACACACACCTGATGATGATATTACACACTCACCCAGTCACTCACACACACCTGATGATGATATTACACACTCACCCAGTCACTCACACACACCTGATGATGATGATATTACACACTCACCCAGTTACTCACACACACCTGATGATGATGATATTACACATTCACCCAGTCACTCACACACACCTGATGATGATATTACACATTCACCCAGTCACTCACACACACCTGATGATGATATTACACACTCACCCAGTCACTCACACACACCTGATGATGATATTACACACTCACCCAGTCACTCACACACACCTGATGATGATGATATTACACATTCACACAGTCACTCACACACACCTGATGATGATATTACGCACTCACCCAGTCACTCACACACACCTGATGATGATATTACACATTCACACAGTCACTCACACACACCTGATGATGATGATATTACACACTCACCCAGTCACTCACACACACCTGATGATGATGATATTACACATTCACACAGTCACTCACACACACCTGATGATATTACACATTCACACAGTCACTCGCGCACACCTGATGATGATATTACACACTCACCCAGTCACTCACACACACCTGATGATGATGATATTACACATTCACACAGTCACTCACACACACCTGATGATATTACACATTCACACAGTCACTCGCGCACACCTGATGATGATATTACACACTCACCCAGTCACTCACACACACACCTGATGTTACACACTCACCCAGTCACACACACACACCTGATGATGATATTACACACTCACACAGTCACTCACACACACACCTGATGATAATGATGATATTACACACTCACACAGTCACTCACACACACACACCTGATGATGATATTACACATTCACACAGTCACTCACACACACCTGATGATGATATTACACATTCACCCAGTCACTCACACACACACCTGATGATGATATTACACAATCACCCAGTCACTCACACACACCTGATGATGATATTACACATTCACACAGTCACTCACACACACCTGATGATGATATTACACATTCACCCAGTCACTCACACACACACCTGATGATGATATTACACAATCACCCAGTCACTCACACACACCTGATGATGATATTACACAATCACCCAGTCACTCACACACACCTGATGATGATATTACACATTCACCCAGTCACTCACTCACACACACCTGATGATGATATTACACACTCACCCAGTCACTCACACACACACCTGATGATGATATTACACATTCACCTGTCACACACACACACCTGTGGACAATTACACACACACACACGCAGACACAATTTCATACCAGAGAGGTTTAGGAAGAGACCTACTGCAAGATCAGACACACACACATTCTCTCTCTCTCTCTCTCTCTCTCTCTCTCTCTCTCCCCGTGTCTGTTTCCCCAGCAGTTTTCTCTGTGGATGTGTGAGATGTATGCTGAGTCATAATGTGTCCTCAGGAAGCAGGCCTCCTTCCTCTGGCAGCACTGTGTATAGATGGTCTTCCAAGGTGATACCAGCAAAAGCTCTGTGTCATTTAATTTGCGTACGCTGCCTCCGCCTCCTTTCAGCGGATTCGCCTTCAGCGCGGCATTCAGACATAACACAGGCACTCTCACTCACTCACCCATTCACTCACTCACTCATTCAGTAATTTAATCCCAGCCTTAATCATTCGCACAGTCATTACAACAAGTCACTGCTGTGGTATTGAGATGAATGCAGTCACTTTCTACGTGAGTGATTTTCCTTAAGTCCTCTCATGCTACAAATACTTCGCTCATGAAATCAAGACCATTTTTAGCGTGTTTTACAAGCCTGTGCTGCATGCACCCCATACTGCTTCTGTGGAAGACTTACAGATGTTGGAACATTGCTGTGAGGGTTTGACTGCATGCAGCAACAACAGCATTGGTGTTGATGTTGGGTTCTGGTGAGTTCTGTATCCCAGCTTCTCTGAGAGGTGTTTTGTAGAGCGCTTCTACTCTTTTAGTGAAGGCTTTACAGAAGTTGGACACACTGCTGTGAGGATTTGATGCCATTCAGCCATGTACACACTAGAGAGGTCAGGTACTTATTTTGTATTGATTATGTCTAAGTCACAAATGCTATTCCAGCTCATCTCAATCATTGCAGAGAATCATCGCAGTTTGATTGTTCCATGGACCCATGGTTCGTTCCAGCATTGGGTGTGATGTTAGGTGTGTGTGTTTAATTGGTCAATGCTTTGGCAATAATTAGAGCAGCCGTCTCGATGCTAAACTCAAACCCCAAGACGAGCCATTGTGGGTCCACTGTTTACAAAACGACGACAAGCTAAACCAATCAGTTACAGCTTCAAATCACGTTTCTCCAGGCTTCAGACTATTGATTCTCACAGAAATAGCTCCGTCTGCAAAGCTGTGTGTACAGAACGTAGCCGTGAGGAAGCCATTGTGCTCTTTGCTGCTCTCGTGCTGTTAAACTATTGATCACATCTCACGGCCGTCTGCAAAATCCTCTCGTATGTGACCGGCCATTTGGTTTTGTTTACGGAGTGTGGATTCTCTTCGTTGGCTCCGGGGACAGGGACAGATCAATGTCGTCAGTCTAACTGTGACAGGTTAGAGGCACGTCTCTGCGTTCCACTGTGGCTCCACTGTGTAAGTAAACCGTGAGGTTACGGGTGTAAAAGTACAGCAGTGCACTGTGAGCGGGGGTTATTGACCTTGGGTACATTTTAAGAACATTAGAATCCATTTTTATTTGCCAGTTTTTGCCCTAATAAATGTAATTTAGTTGTGTTATTCTGTGTATGTGAACTGTGGGTGTTACTGTATAGATTGTAGGGCTGTCCCGAATAAACTTTTTTTTAGGACTCCGGAGACTCAGCAGTCTTCATTTGTGGGGAGGGGTCATTGTGCAGAAATTCAACATCCACCCACATTAAAATCATGGTGTGTCTTTGCTCCCTTTGCCTCTCTTAAGCACACAGTGTATGCATGGGTTAACCAGTGCTTTATGGATGTGGTCTAGGTGGAGCTACATATTTGACCAAATGAACTGCTGCATCAAGCTTTATTATTAGTACTTAAGTTTTTTAAAAAGAAGTGATGAAACACATCCATGTTGAAAAGGCTGAATATGAGTGGTGTGGGGTTTCCGGGAGGGCTGTTAGCCCAAGAGAGGCTGTGCTTTTAGCCGTTAGCGCTGGAGAGGCTGTGATTTTAGCCGTTAGCGCTGGAGAGGCTGTGATTTTAGCCGTTAGCGCTGGAGAGGCTGTGATTTTAGCCGTTAGCGCTGGAGAGGCTGTGTTTTTAGCCGTTATTGCTGGAGAGGCTGTGCTTTTAGCTGTTAGCGCTAGAGAGGCTGTGTTTTTAGCCGTTAGCGCTGGAGAGGCTGTGTTTTTAGCCGTTAGCGCTGGAGAGGCTGCGTTTTTAGCCGTTAGCGCTGGAGAGGCTGTGTTTTTAGCCGTTAGCGCTGGAGAGGCTGTGTTTTTAGCCGTTAGCGCTGGAGAGGCTGTGTTTTTGGCCATTAGCGCTGGAGAGGCTGTGATTTTAGCCGTTAGCGCTGGAGAGGCTGTGTTTTTAGCCATTAGCCCTAGAGAGGCTGTGATTTTAGCCGTTAGCGCTGGAGAGGCTGTGTTTTTAGCCATTAGCCCTAGAGAGGCTGTGATTTTAGCCGTTAGCGCTGGAGAGGCTGTGTTTTTAGCCGTTAGAGCTGTAGAGGCTGTGTTTTTAGCTGTTAGCTCTGGAGAGGCTGTGATTTTAGCCATTAGCCCTAGAGAGGCTGTGCTTTTAGCTGTTAGCGCTAGAGAGGCTGTGTTTTTAGCCATTAGCTTTAGAGAGGCTGTGTTTTTAGCCGTTAGCGCTTGAGAGGCTGTGATTTTAGCCGTTAGCGCTGGAGAGGCTGTGATTTTAGCTGTTAGCGCTGGAGAGGCTGTGTTTTTAGCCGTTAGCGCTGGAGAGGCTGTGATTTTAGCCATTAGCGCTGGAGAGGTTGTGTTTTTAGCCATTAGCCTTAGAGAGGCTGTGTTTTTAGCTGTTAGCGCTGGAGAGGCTGTGTTTTTAGCCATTAGCCTTAGAGAGGCTGTGTTTTTAGCCATTAGCCTTAGAGAGGCTGTGTTTTTAGCTGTTAGCTCTGGAGAGGCTGTGTTTTTAGCCATTAGCCCTAGAGAGGCTGTGCATTTAGCTGTTAGCGCTGGAGAGGCTGTGTTTTTAGCCGTTATTGCTGGAGAGGCTGTGTTTTTAGCCATTAGCCTTAGAGAGGCTGTGTTTTTAGCCGTTAGCGCTTGAGAGGCTGTGATTTTAGCCATTAGCCCTAGAGAGGCTGTGTTTTTAGCCGTTAGTGCTGGAGAGGCTGTGTTTTTAGCCGTTATTGCTGGAGAGGCTGTGTTTTTAGCCATTAGCCTTAGAGAGGCTGTGTTTTTAGCCGTTAGCGCTGTAGAGGCTGTGTTTTTAGCCGTTAGTGCTGTAGAGGCTGTGTTTTTAGCCGTTAGCGCTTGAGAGGCTGTGATTTTAGCCATTAGCCCTAGAGAGGCTGTGATTTTAGCCGTTAGTGCTGTAGAGGCTGTGTTTTTAGCCGTTAGTGCTGTAGAGGCTGTGTTTTTAGCCGTTAGTTGCTGGAGAGGCTCTGTTTTTAGCAGTTAGTTGCTGGAGAGGCTGTGTTTTTAGCGTTAGTTGCTGGAGAGGCTGTGTTTTTAGTCATTAGCGCTGAAGAGGCTGTGTTGTTAGCGTTAGAAAGGCTGTGTTTTTAGCCTTTAGTGCTGGAGAGGCTGTGTTTTTAGCTGTTAGCCCTAGAGAGGCTGTGTTTTTAGCCGTTAGCGTTAGAGAGGCTGTGTTTTTAGCCGTTAGCGCTAGAGAGGCTATGCTTTTAGCTGTTAGCTCTGGAGAAACTGTGTTTTTAGCCGTTAGTGCTGTAGAGGCTGTGTTTTTAGCCGTTAGTTGCTGGAGAGGTGTGTTTTTAGCAGTTAGTTGCTGGAGAGGCTGTGTTTTTAGCCGTTAGTTGCTGGAGAGGCTGTGTTTTTAGTCATTAGCGCTGAAGAGGCTGTGTTGTTAGCGTTAGAAAGGCTGTGTTTTTAGCCTTTAGTGCTGGAGAGGCTGTGTTTTTAGCTGTTAGCCCTAGAGAGGCTGTGTTTTTAGCCGTTAGCGTTAGAGAGGCTGTGTTTTTAGCCGTTAGCACTAGAGAGGCTATGCTTTTAGCTGTTAGCTCTGGAGAGACTGTGTTTTTAGCCATTAGCCCTAGAGAGGCTGTGTTTTTAGCTGTTAGCGCTAGAGAGGCTGTGTTTTTAGCCATTAGCCTTAGAGAGGCTGTGTTTTTAGCAGTTAGTTGCTGGAGAGGCTGTGTTTTTAGCCATTAGTTGCTGGAGAGGCTGTGTTTTTAGTCATTAGCGCTGAAGAGGCTGTGTTGGTAGCGTTAGAAAGGCTGTGTTTTTAGCCTTTAATGCTGGAGAGGCTGTGTTTTTAGTCATTAGCGCTGAAGAGGCTGTGTTGTTAGCGTTAGAAAGGCTGTGTTTTTAGCCTTTAGTGCTGGAGAGGCTGTGTTTTTAGCTGTTAGCCCTAGAGAGGCTGTGTTTTTAGCCGTTAGCGTTAGAGAGGCTGTGTTTTTAGCCGTTAGCGCTAGAGAGGCTATGCTTTTAGCTGTTAGCTCTGGAGAGACTGTGTTTTTAGCCATTAGCCCTAGAGAGGCTGTGTTTTTAGCTGTTAGCGCTAGAGAGGCTGTGTTTTTAGCCATTAGCCTTAGAGAGGCTGTGTTTTTAACTGTTAGCTCTGGAGAGGCTGTGTTTTTAGCCATTAGCCCTAGAGAGGCTGTGCTTTTAGCTGTTAGCGCTAGATAGGCTGTGTTTTTAGCCATTAGCTTTAGAGAGGCTGTGTTTTTAGCCGTTAGCGCTAGAGAGGCTGTGATTTTAGCCGTTAGCGCTGGAGAGGCTGTGTTTTTAGCCGTTATTGCTGGAGAGGCTGTGTTTTTAGCCATTAGCCCTAGAGAGGCTGTGTTTTTAGCCGTTAGCGCTGGAGAGGCTGTGTTTTTAGCCGTTAGTGCTGTAGAGGCTGTGTTTTTAGCCGTTAGTTGCTGGAGAGGTGTGTTTTTAGCAGTTAGTTGCTGGAGAGGCTGTGTTTTTAGCCATTAGTTGCTGGAGAGGCTGTGTTTTTAGTCATTAGCGCTGAAGAGGCTGTGTTGTTAGCGTTAGAAAGGCTGTGTTTTTAGCCTTTAGTGCTGGAGAGGCTGTGTTTTTAGCTGTTAGCCCTAGAGAAGCTGTGTTTTTAGCCGTTAGCGTTAGAGAGGCTATGTTTTTAGCTGTTAGCCCTAGAGAGGCTGTGTTTTTAGCTGTTAGCGCTAGAGAGGCTGTGTTTTTAGCTGTTAGTTCTGGAAAGGCTGTGTTTTTAGCCGTTAGCCCTAGAGAGGCTGTGTTTTTAGCTGTTAGGGCTAGAGAGGCTGTGTTTTTAACTGTTAGCGCTAGAGAGGCTGTGTTTTTAGCTGTTAGCGCTAGAGAGGCTGTGTTTTTAACTGTTAGCGCTAGAGAGGCTGTGTTTTTAGCTGTTAGTTCTGGAAAGGCTGTGTTTTTAGCCGTTAGCGCTGGAGAGGCTGTGTTTTTAGCTGTTAGCCCCAGAAAGCCTGCTTTTTATGGTGTTTGATGAAATTTAAAATAAAACTGCTGACCATAAATTCAAGACTTCATAGTTTCTCTTTGATACATTGAAAGTTAAATCATCTTGCTTGCATTACATAAAAAAATCAGTTTTTACTGGCCATTTTTTCACCCAAAAGATTTCTCAATCTATATTCAAATGAACAAACCACTCTAGCGAACAAACTGAGCAAACTTATTGTTAGCTCATATAGAAGGACTGAAAATAATTCTATTATGAAACTTATGAAGCATTGTATCTCAACATATTGTAATCAAACTCCTTCTCCTCAGATCCTGAGCAGATTGGACAGATCTTGAGCTGGAGCAGCTGCTTAAATGCTGGTGGCCACAGTTTCATCATCCGTGGAGATGCAAGGGTCTTTGTGGCGTTTTCAATTCTTCATGCTGTGACCGTGGGGACTGGAGCTGCCGGGGCTCCATCAAACATGCATGTGTGAGAGTACGCCTGAGCTGCTTGCGGCCACAGGATGCCTCGGCTGTGGCGGCTGGTGTCGGATTGTTTCTGACGTGGTGAGGAAGGCAAGGGTTTGATCGGGGCTCCTCCAGCCCCGAGCCTGGAGAGCCGTAGTGAGACGGCGCCAGCTAAAGAGATTTGATGTGTGAGGCTGGAGGGTCTGTGCTGGATATTGTATAACGACAACACTACAGATGAGTTCACTATGCATCACTGTTTATATTTTGCTGCTGATAGGGAGATCTGAGGATTTCTCAGAAGTTAGTTCTAACTCAGTTCTTAGGATGTAAACTGAGTTCACTTTTGAGAAACCTCACCCTCTGGAGGTAATAGGAACCAGACATCATTAAAAATAATAAACATAGTAATAATCTTTATTTGTATAGTACCTGTCTGTGAGGAGTGTGGTGTGTTCTCCCTGTGTCTGCGTGGGTTTCCTCCAGGTGACTGTCTGTGAGGAGTGTGGTGTGTTCTCTCTGTGTCTGCGTGGGTTTCCTCCGGGTGACTGTCTGTGAGGAGTGTGGTGTGTTCTCCCTGTGTCTGCGTGGGTTTCCTCCGGGTGACTGTCTGTGAGGAGTGTGGTGTGTTCTCTCTGTGTCTGAATGGGTTTCCTCCGGGTGACTGTCTGTGAGGAGTGTGGTGTGTTCTCTCTCTGTCTGCGTGGGTTTCCTCCGGGTGACTGTCTGTGAGGAGTGTGGTGTGTTCTCCCTGTGTCTGCGTGGGATTCCTCCGGGTGACTGTCTGTGAGGAGTGTGGTGTGTTCTCTCTGTGTCTGCGTGGGTTTCCTCCGGGTGACTGTCTGTGAGGAGTGTGGTGTGTTCTCTCTGTGTCTGCGTGGGTTTCCTCCGGGTGACTGTCTGTGAGGAGTGTAGTGTGTTCTCTCTGTGTCTGTGTGGGTTTCCTCCGGGTGACTGTCTGTGAGGAGTGTGGTGTGTTCTCTCTCTGTCTGAGTGGGTTTCCTCCGGGTGACTGTCTGTGAGGAGTGTGGTGTGTTCTCTCTGTGTCTGTGTGGGTTTCCTCCGGGTGACTGTCTGTGAGGAGTGTGGTGTGTTCTCTCTGTGTCTGTGTGGGTTTCCTCCGGGTTACTGTCTGTGAGGAGTGTGGTGTGTTCTCTCTGTGTCTGTGTGGGTTTCCTCCGGGTGACTGTCTGTGAGGAGTGTGGTGTGTTCTCTCTGTGTCTGTGTGGGTTTCCTCCGGGTGACTGTCTGTGAGGAGTGTGGTGTGTTCTCTCTGTGTCTGCGTGGGTTTCCTCCGGGTGACTGTCTGTGAGGAGTGTAGTGTGTTCTCTCTGTGTCTGTGTGGGTTTCCTCCGGGTGACTGTCTGTGAGGAGTGTGGTGTGTTCTCTCTGTGTCTGTGTGGGTTTCCTCCGGGTGACTGTCTGTGAGGAGTGTGGTGTGTTCTCTCTGTGTCTGCGTGGGTTTCCTCCGGGTGACTGTCTGTGAGGAGTGTGGTGTGTTCTCTGTGTCTGACTGGGTTTCCTCCGGGTGACTGTCTGTGAGGAGTGTGGTGTGTTCTCCCTGTGTCTGTGTGGGTTTCCTCCACAATTTAAACCAATCTTTCATCAAAATTATGTAAACAAATATAGCGTTTATAGGTTTATTAAAGTTTGTCCTGCCACAGTTGCCCACCAGAGTGAGCGAATCAAAGCTCCAAACTTGACGGTTCGTTGTGCAGTAAGCAGAACCTCAGTCCTGTTCACCGCAGGGTAAGTCCGGGCCTGCTGTGTACTCTATTAAATATTAATATCAACGTTTCAGTGAACAGAATCAGACAGCACCGTCGCTTTGGTTCTGTTCGCTTTGTTTACAGTTCACACCACTTCACATAAACATACCTCAATAATGTGAGCGTCATCTGAAGCCCTCCTTTATAAATAAGTTCATGCTCAAAGTGGTTGAGCTAATCCAGATGTTTATTCCCTTAAATGTGACGGTGGGTTAGCGGTTTATTGACTGTAGTTTCTGAGTAAATTGTAATGAAACGTCTGTGACTGTCTTTAGTCAAAACACCACAAGGATCAAACCCAACAGCAGCGTTCTCCCCCTGTGTAAACAGCCCTGTTCAGAACGTCTGGATCCAGCGCCTGTTCCTTTAAATGATAACGAGCCGCTCGCTGTTCACCCCGACCCCGAGCGCGCAGCAGTGAGGAGCGAGGAGATGCTCTAGTTTTTAACGTTTTCACTCTGTTCTTTCTTCTACGTTTTCTCCGTTTTTACTCACTGCTCTTATTTC